>NC_091118.1:64382519-64682519 GCF_040183065.1 Periplaneta americana | reverse complement strand
TTTAACCCAGGCATATTGGTGCACAGTCTAGAGATTAGAAGTTGCGCACCGCCATCTCTTCTAGTTCCGAGGTAGAAATTTTACATGAAAATTTATGACCTCACCGGGAATCGAACCCAGGTCAGCTAATCTAAAGGCAGACGCTACCACAGAGGTAACTCGGCGGACAGTAAGAAATTTGTATTCTTTTCTATTTAATTGATGGAAGATTCTTGCTTTTCGGAACATTAGTTTCTAACCACTCTGGCAAAAGTATCTTGTTAATTATATTTTTTGTTCCTATTACTGCATAAAATGAACAGTTGATGAAATACTAGATAACAGACACTTCTAGTTTATAAATTTTGCCTGAAACTCTAAACTCCAATAACTTTGGAACATATTGTGGCAGCACGTTAGGAACTGTTTTTATGTGAGGCTTTTGTTATAAATTCATTTTGTTATTGTCCTTAATAACGAGTTTCAATAAAGTTAAAAACTTATTTAATTCTCTGTATTTTATTGAATTACCAAATATAAAGACTGACTCTAGTGTGAATGATGAAGATTTTAAAAATGTACCTACTAGTTAAAACATGCAGCAACTCCATGACCTTAATGTGCATAAGAGGGTTAGTGGTTTTATATTGTTGCATTATAGAAATTTATTTTTTCTTAATCATTGCTATTGACAATAGAATTTGTTTTGAAAAATCTATACGGATGCAATGTATCTATCTTCTCTCTCTGTCTGTCCCTCACACACATTAAAATGTTAATTTCATTGTTATGAATGCAATGTTACATAGGCTTTCTTAGCTTTTAACTACATTACCCTCGAAACTAAGGTAATCATTCAGAAGTAGAGTCGGTCTCCGTAGCGTAGTTGGTATAGCGCTGGCCTTCTGTGCTCGAGATAGCGGATTTAATCCCGGCCCAGGTCAATGGCATTTAAGTGTGGTTAAATGTGACAGGCTCATATCAGTAGATTTACTGGCATGTAAAAGAACTCCTGCAGGACGAAATTCGAGCACACCAGCAATGCTGATATAACCTCGGCAGTTGCAAGCATCATTAAATAAACCATAATTTAATTTAATTTTTCTACCCTGGTAACCGTGCAGTTATAAACAAACATGGCTGACCAGAGTTCGTTTACCATTGAACAAAGATTAGTAATGCAACATTCACGTGATGTCCTCTTCACAAACAATGTGCTATCTACCGGATCTCTGAAAAAAGAATTAAGGAAGAGACTAGTGAAATGTTTTGTGTGGGAGCAGAAACATGGACATTACGACAAAGTGAAGAAAAGCGACTAGAAGCATTAGAAGTGTGGATATGGAGAAGAAAGGAGTGTCAAATGAATAGACAGAATAAGAAATGAAGCTGTGTTGGAAAGAGTGAGTAAAGAAAGAATGATGTTGAAACTAATCAGGAAGAGAAAAAGGAATTAACTGAGAAGGAATTGCCTACTGAAGGATGCACTGGAAGGAATGGTGAATAGGAGAAGAGTTTGGGACAGAAGATATCAGATGATAGATGACATTAAGATATATGGATCATATGTGGAGACAAAGAGGAAGGCAGAAAATAGAAAAGATTGCAGAATGCAGGGTTTGCAGTGAAAAACCTGACCTTGCTCAGAAAACTATGAATGAATGAAATATAAGTAAAAATATGCAGGAAGTTACTTATTGATGAAGATGGCAGTCTGCAGGTGAGATTTTAAGAAATCATCATACAATTTCCATGGAAGCCCAAAATCGACTTCACAATGTGTGGGTGTCACCATAAGTGTGAGGACAATTTGGAGAGGTCTACGGAAAGTAGCCATAAAATCATGCTGACCTGCAACAGTCCTAGCATTGACACCCATACCATCGAGCAGCTCGTCTATGATTTGTCCATGAACATGCAGAAGGGATAAGGCAGGATTGGAGCAAAGTACTGTGTTCCGATGAATCAAGTTCTCTCGGAGATCACTAGACAGCAGAGATAGAGTCTGGAAGTGAGCATGTATTAGTTCATACTATCATTTTTATTTATTTTTGAAGTCAGCAGTTTCCCCCTCCCGCCCCCTCAATGAATTTATATTTCTCTAAAACCACTCACAAGCAAATATTGTCCTGGGGGCAGATGAAAAAGTTTTTTTTTTTCTTCCAGGATGTTAATAATGTCAAAACAAGTGCTTATACAAATTTTGGCCATTTGAGTGCAATTACAAAGGCTGTCCCGAAAATAAGTTTCCCTGGGGTCGTCTACAGATAGAGAACACAATTTCATGGAAAGATTTAATGAAACAGATAAAATTGTTGAGCTACTTTTCAACATATACCCCACCGCAATTGAGACATTTGTCATACTGTGCAGACGGCTACCATATACTGGTTCTGATTCCAGACGGCAGACTTCTATTACACAGGGATACAAAAGTTCATCTCATGGTACTGCAAATGTTTCATTTCTAGTGGCGAATATGTTGAAAAATAGCTCAACAATTGCTATATCTGTACCAATATATCTTTCCACGATATTGTTTTCTTTCTGTAAACGGCCTCAAGAAAGCTTACTTTCTGGACGGTCCTCGTAATTGCGCTCGAGTGACCAAAATTTGTATAAGTGCTTATTTTGACATGATTAACATGGTGCAAGAAAAAAAAAGTAACTTTTTTATCCATCCCCATGAGAATGTTTGCTTGTCAGATCTTTCATCTTAGTTTGGGACGGTTAGGGTTTAATGAGAAAACAAAAGAAATGTTGTGCGAACATAAATCTTTAATAACTTTCCTTCCAGATTATCAAAGAAACATACAGAATCCCCTCAGATCCAGCTCAGCAATGATCTAACCCAACATTCACATGGCTTTCATCTGCGCCATCAGTTCGTCTAAGCTGACCCCAGATGTGTCGGCTTGATTTGAGTCTTCTTCCTGTACAGCTGGTGCTGGCATGCTGTATGCTGCCTTCACTCCTGCCACAAAGCCTTGTGCAAGATCTTCCTCTGCTTGCAATTCACTGGGATCAGTCTCATCCACCAAGCAGATGCCTATTCAGACAGAAGCAGCATGTGATTTGAAAACAAGAATGGTAAGTAAATGTGAAATTTTTTATAAAATTACAGCAGTTCAGAGTTGATCCATTGGTATCAGTTATGAACAAATCACATAGTGGGTATAGTGGTATGACGGGTTTTATTTTAATTTTCTCACTTTTTCATTATTATTATTGTCCAAAGCTTATCTGTATAGGCTAGTACTTCAGTTCATAATTCTGTGAAAATAATTTTAAAAAGCTATCTTATGCAATGCTAGTAGGCGTGGCTGATTGGAACTGGTCATTCTTATATATGGAATATATTTTCTTAAAAAAAAAAAAAAAAAAAAAAAAAAAAAAAAAAAACATGTCATTTTGTCCGAAGTCCACGGGTTTAAATCCTGCCAAGTATGGCTTAAATTACATACTGTATAGTACTCAAAGTCAAACTCATACAGTTGTTTTTCCAAGAAAAACCCCACAGAGAAAATAATAAATACTACATTAATTAAAACAAAATTTATACCTTCTTCATTCATTTATTTTATTCCATAGATCTTACATGAGCAATGAAGCTTTAATGTAAATGATGCTAATTCAGTAATGACCATCTCTTTTAATCATGATGTTGGTAAGCCTTCACTCTATTAGTGCTGTTGTGCCACAGATTCTTGTAATAAATTATTTTTTGTTAGACTTTCTGCTATTCATCAGTTGACTATAATGCTCTTTCCTCTCGAAAGAGGACACTTAGCAAGTTGAGGTATAAAGAAATGAGGCCACAGGCATGACTCAATTGATTAAGGTGCTTGCTGTCGGTCTGAAGTTGCGTTCGGGCGCAGATTCGATCCCCACTTAGGCTGATTACCTGGTTGGGTTTTTTCCGAGGTTTTCCCCAACCGTAAGGTGAATGCCAAGTAATCTATGGCGAATCCTCAGTCTCATCTCGCCAAATATCATCTCACTATCACCAATCTCATCGACGCTAAATAACCTAGTAGTTGATACAGTGTCGTTAAATAACTAAAGAAAAAATGAAGTTATGAAGGATTATGGGGTTGGGAAAGAAGCCTGTTGTGTCCCTTATAATTGGTACTTCCCCAGCATAATCAACGTGGTGCAAGGTTTTTAGGTATTTACATCATATCTTAGATGTACACATCCAACATTTTGGAGTTACATCTTGGCTCCATCATCAGGAAAGTTAAGGGAAGAACAGAGAACTTATCCGTGCTTACGGCCGAATTTTTTCATCTGAAAAATAGACTGTTCTTAGCTGGATTTGAACCAAGGCTACTTCGATCCAGAGGCAGGCATGGGAACCACAAGACCATATGCTTGTTACTAACATCAGTTTTTATGCTTACCCCACTCATTATCTTCGTGGGTAACTTCTTTGTCATCAGAACTACCATCTCCAATAGGTGTTTCTTTTGGAGGCCGAGCTTTTACTTCCGCTTGTCTCTGTCGACAGAAGCTGTCATCACATGCTGAATTGGGTCGTAAATGCATTGTTGGGAAGAAGTCCGTCAGGGCACTGTACCCCAAGTAATACGATACTTGACCAAATCCTAAGAGATACCTACAACAAGAACAAATGAAATCTTAATATAAACATTAACTAAACTGTATGATTAGGTAAATATAGTTATGGTGTGACCAGAATATAGAAATGTGATGGTCCACTATGACGTAGATGTATGTTGATTAACAATAAATATATTATCATATACTTAAGTTATGCAATTTATAAAATAAACTAAATATCATACTTTTGTAATTATAAAAAAATGTACTTTGTGTATTCTGAATAGCAATTCAAGAATGGAAACTGTAAACAGTAATACCAATCACAACACGAGAAAGCAAATGAATTATTGAAAAACTTGTAAAACGAATAAGAAAGTGTGTGTCTACATTAACTCATTTTGAGTGAGTGCATTTCACTAAAAAATATGTACATCTATGCAGTTTTTTGAAACAAAATTCGTACTGAAATCTGGATCGAACTTTGATCAATCAATCAATCCTCTTAATGTATCCAGCTGTTTGCTGACAACAACTATAGTCCACTGTAGTCTATTCAGTTGTTTTTCACGAGAAATGAGGGGTATTTTGATCGGTGTTCATTATAGATGTCTGATGCTAGTAGCCAGAGTTGGGGTGTAGTCAATATATACTGCAGGGCTGTGTCTTCTGCAACTGGTACTGATGATTTTAATTTATTTCTTTTGTGGTTTATGGATGAACAGTATAGAAGAATGTGTTCCAGATCTCCATCATGATTGTTACATCACAGACAAGTAAGATTATCAGAAATGTGAAATCGGTGTAGGCACAATTGTGTGACAATGTGATCTGTTTTGGCTCTTGTTAAAAATGTTTGGACATGTCTGGGCAAGTTTTTGTACATTTCCAGGTCATTTGGTTTCTTTTGTACAGACTGTAAAATTTGTCCTTTGTCAGAAGAGAGCCAATTGTTGATCCATAGGTTTATAAAATGAGACTTTACTGAAGCAAAAGCACTGGATAGAGATATCACTTGAAAAGGTCTTGGTTGCAAATATGTTGCCTGTTTTGCAATGTTATCGACTTTCTCGTTTCCAGGTACACCACAATGACTGGGTATCCATTTAAATGTTATTTCCTTTTGGAGTTTTTTTAATTTACTTACTTGTTTCTGAATTGGAATAATTCAAACTTTGATAACCAATACTGTATTTGCCCGCGTAATAGACGCACTTTTTTTTTAATAACAAAAACTAGGGTGTGTCCTTTATGTGAGGGAAAAATTTTAGTGATAAAAAAAAAACAAGTATTAAAGGTGTGCCAGCTCGAATGCTGATATAATCGATAGAATATTTAACGATATATGGGCCGTGACTAATTTATATATCCAATGTTGCACTTAAAACGATCGATAATTAGCAGAGTTGTATAAACAGATGATAACTTGTAACAGTGAATACAGCGACAATAAGACAAGACACTTTTTTATTGTTATTATTAACACTAGGCTTACCTCATTCACTGGTACCATGTATTGTTGTTTAAAAACCTGAATTTAAACATAAGCAGTGCATCCAATCGATATTATTAAAACGATCTTTGTTTAAAATGAGCAGGGATTTTTTTTTTTTTAATTTTAATGCGAAAAACTGGAGTGCGTCCATTATGCGGGGGCGTTCATAGCACGGATAAATATGGTACTAACTTGAGAGTATTTTGAACAAGGAATCCAGCTACAATGCCCATGGTTGTCGGAAGACTTGCAGCACACACTCCGTCTTTCTTCAGTGTCTTCTCGTCAATATTAGAGGCTACAACTAATGGTGGCGCACACTAAAACATAATATAGGCAATAATATATTAAGAGAAGAAATATGACAAAGGTGAAAATGGCTAATATTCTCTGTGAGTTTCAAGTCTCTGACTATACACATAATTTTTTTTAAATGTGGCATGAAAAAGTCTCTTGGATAAGAGGAAAGAAATTTGTAGCTCGAAAACACTTTGATTTAGTATCTTAGTAGACCTATTGAACAGCTTTCATTCTGTCATAACTAAAAAAAATTACTGCTCAAAATTACGGGCGTCAAGTTAGTAAGAAATGTGTATGAAAAGGAATAGGGCTAATTGTTTGAATTTTAAAATTGCTCTACCTCAATGCAGGGTTGTCACAATCAAGCAAGCATGCTGTTAAACTTACATTGGGAGTTATGACAATGTATACTTGGAAACAACGTGGAAGTTAGGATTTAGTGAATTTGTCTTGTGTTGTAATGGGTTTCTCACTGACTTTACACCCGTATATTTTGATTAATAATTTATTTTAGTTAGAGTAATATGAAAATCGTTAAGTTGATCTACTAAATGAAACCATTTTCCAAATAAAATATTTTTCCTTGTATCATGCCAGATTTTGAAAGCAAAAAAGATATAATAAATAAATAAAGTAAAAAAAAAATGTTCGCGTAGGCTTCTGCGGCTGGTGAACATGGTGTGTGGATAAGCTTCAGGGCTTCTCCACACACCAAAGTAAAAAAATATTTTTCAAATAGACACACACAATGTGGTTTATATAAAAAAAATGTATTTTCTTTGTGCTTTTATGTGAAATGCTAAGGAATGATCCTTTTGTGTGTGTGCGTGCGTGTTTTTTTTTTCCCGAAAGTAACTTTGCTCTGCAAAGGAATTTGACTGTTACATCTGTTCGGATCAAATTTCTACACATTTAAAGGACAAAACTCAAATTCTTTCAATCATTCATTATCACAATACACCACTCTCTTAAATTTACTGAGCATATTCGGAATTAAATCAATGGCTTTCCCAAAACATGCTATGAAATGTTTCATATAAAACTCAAAAAGGAAGTAAAACAAGCAAAATTGTATTAAACTTTTTTGTTTGACATATCTCAAAGTATATATCTGAAATTAATGACATTACTTACGGTTCACCCTGTCTATTTTATACATGCATTTTAAACTATAAATGTAGTTTCATAAGCTTCTATATTTATTTAAGAAATTATTCCTGCACTTACAGCAAAGCAGGCACTCTCCCCAGGCACTATAAATTGGATGTGTCCAGATACAGCATTCTCTGACACGCCAGATTCGAACCAAGGCTGATTCAACTCGTTGCACGCGGAGTTGATGGCCATACGGGCCTCGAAATTGTCTACGCAGCTAAGCACCAAGTCCACAGGTCCGCCTGTGAGGCTTCCATGGCTGTCAACATCAGAAGCAACCAGCAGGGTAAGATGAAAAATATGTTACTATTCATTGAGAAGCTCTTACTTGGACCACAGAAATAAATTAGAGATTAAAAGAAACATAAGCCCTGAAAGCTGGGTACCTGGTTGTAATCAAGTGCATTGGTACAATAATTAACATGGAGGCATGAGACAATTACTTTGCCTGCCATTGTAATTTCACTTTCACTTTTGCTCCAATCTCCTCACCTATTCATTAATTAATTAATTCATTCACATATTGATAATCTTTTGAGACCACAAAATCTAGAAATGTCCGCCAAAAACATTAAAGAAATGTTCATAGTAATTTTATCCTTGCAGAACAGATCTGATAACGAGATAGAAGAATGATACTGACTTGGAAATGTTTTAAGTTCTCTAAACAAATTTAAGAGCCTTAAAATGAAGACTAAAGTCTTGATTGAATTGTGTTACTTTTTGACAGTACTGGTACTACAACAGAAAGTTACATTTAAATAGTATGTAAAAAAATGCAATTGTGCTAATAATAAAGTATTAAATGGATCATACCTGCCCCAGGTATTTAAGTCACACTTTCCTACATGATAAAAGGGTAGAGGTAATGTAAGCCACACTCAGAATAATACAGTACAAAATTTAAATTCTCACATTTAATAAATATATCCTATTTTAACTAATTACTGCCAAAAAAATATAGGACAGGAATTCTCGTAACTATCTTTCTCAGTGTCCACACAGTCCAAAGTATTCATAGCTAACATTAAACTGTATCTCAAATGCAATCCTTTGATAATATACAAAATTCATTGTTCTATATAAACTTGGCAATCTAATAGATCTTGCAATATTGTGAGGATATGCACTATGTTTCATCAATGATTACAATATTCTACCTCAGTCTGAAGCAACATTTCACATCTGATCACACTTACCCCACTTGACCTTACTTATAATTGCAAAAAACTTTTCTAATATGTCAATTTTTACAAAACAAAGATAATTTTAGGTCATCACTGTTATTTCTAAAGCATTTTAAGAGATTTTTTTTTTTTTGGTCGTACAAACCCTATACCTAATAAAACATTTGCTTGCTAACAATAGAGAAATACAGTAACAGTAGACTGCATATGGCACAATGTGAAGACAAAATGATCATTCATGTTTGACTTGCCAGTGTATTTCTTAAGAGTACAAACCTGATTCTCTGCATAAAATCTTGGAAATTGTCAACTGTTGTGATGTTGTAGTTGTAGGTCTCCATTGTGACGTCAGGATTAATGAAGGAGAGAGTCCTTGCAGCGGCTTCCACCTTGGACAGCCCTGCCTGATGTGGCTGGAAGAACAGCCTGTTCATGTTGGCGAGTTCCACTTTATCGTAATCAAACAGCAACAGCTGCAACAAAAACATCCCGGTATGACATTTTTTAGCTTTCTCAGTGATTGCATTTATAGGAAAAATTTTAGGTTTTATACATGTATTTCCTTTGATTGAGATTCTAGCTGATATGCACATCTATTATCAGGCAGTACATCTCACTTGACGATATGTGTCAGAGGAAAAACAATTGGCCACCAGCATACCTTAGACGGCTAAGGCCTTGCCTGCTCATCCGGAGTTGCGCTTGGGCTGATTACTTGGTTGGGTTTTTTTCCGAGGTTTTCCCCAACTATAAGGCAAATTTCAGGTAATCTATGGCGAATCCTCGGCCTTATCTCGCTATCATAAATTCCATCGACACTAAATAATCTCATAGTTGATAGAGCATCGTTAAATAACCAAGTAAAATTGAAAAAAAGAACAATTGTTTATATGCATCTGAAATCTGACTAGTCGGCGATGTATGCAATGGAAGAGGAAAGGATTTGGCCACCCTACCCCATTATCTCCTGGTCTAGTTTCCTCGTAAGTGGTGCCTTCTTGGTATCACCTTTCTTTGGACAGTTGACTAAACAACAAACAACATACCGTGTATTTGAACTTAACTGTACTGTTACAGAACTATGTATAGGTTCCATCATCAGTTGCATTGGATCCATTATTGTGAAATCATTTTTCATGGAGAATTGTATTGCATTTCATGACTTCATGTTTCAGAACAAACAGTTATTTACAAGACAGTCATTTTTCAGAAAAGTATTGTCAGGGTGTCCACATTCTGGAAATTCATTGGTAGTCAGGAAAGTTGAAGTCATAGAAAATCATGCATATCATTCCAATTCTTGAAAAGTCAGAGAAGTTTCCCCAAAGATGAAACTTGAAGAGAAAATGTTATGCTCTAGCCAGCCATAACTTAGGTTATAGCAGCATTTTTTTTTTCAGGCATGTGACGCAAATAAATTCATATGCTCACTTTGACTATATGAATGCAATATTTTTAATTGTTTCAGGTTTTCATTGTTAAAGTTTGAGAAACAATTTCATTATGGCTAAGTAGTGCATGTTTTCCAATTATCTTTCTGTCTTTTTTTTTTTTGTTATTTAATGACATTGTATCAACTATGAGGTTATTTAGCATTGATGGGATTGGTGATAGCAATATGATATTTGACAAGATGAGACCGACAATTCGCCATATATTACCTGACATTTGCCTTACGGATGGGAAAAATCTCGGAAAAAGTCTAAGACTGAATTGAATCCACACTCGAGTGCAATTCCGGATCAGCAGGCAAGCATCTCAGCCTACTGAGCTATGCTGGTGGCCTTCAATTATCTTATTTTTAATCTCTTCAGTAAGGACTACTTATCTTATTTCTAATCTCTTCAATAAGGACTACTTATCTTATTTCTAATCTCTTCAGTAAAGACTGCTTATCTTATTTCTAATCTCTTCAGTAAGGACTACTTATCTTATTTCTAATCTCTTCAGTAAAGACTGCTTATCTTATTTCTAATCTCTTCAGTAAGGACTACTCACACATCCTACTTTACTGTAATAACATCAACCATAAACTGCAGGAAAGAATGAAAAACCACTCACTATAGTTGCGATGCTGTTATTCCCGGCGTGACTCCTCCTCTTTGCCTAAGTCTTAGGAAGTGAAGGCTCTATAAAGTCTAAGTAGGTAGTATCGTTCGCCATTTTTGTTCTTTCGTTGCTGAGCTATCACACAAGGAATCTATTTGCTACACTGTTAAACATTATCATGTCGTAGCTCCTATGATAATAAATCAAATGCACTGTAATTCAACAAATAATTGAGTGGCAAATAACGTCTTCATGTGCTTTCTGCAAACGCCAACGAAAGAGCAAAAATGGCGGGCGATTATATTAAGTATTTATTGAGCCTTAAGAAATGAATAACGTCTTCATCAGTGAATCACAAGATGCACACATTTAAATGTAGCCGACCTCCAACGTGATTGGCTGCCGGAAATTAGAGCGACGGGACTATACATGAAATTCTCACCAATCCACAGCTCTGGAAAATTGCATATTTAATTCATCGTAGACATTATGTAATCAGCTTATAGCTGGACACACATATTAAGTAATGACTATTCCTAAATTAAGTACTTTATTTTCAATAATAGTATTTGATTTAATTGTATTGTTTTAATCTATTCAAAGACAACATGAATAAGCGCAATGGAAAATACCACACCAAAGCTAAATTTTTAAATGTTCCATATTTTTTCTAATGTTTCTGAGAACCCTAGTTTTAACATTAATATAAAACAGTAATAAAGTTATTCTCAATCGAAAGCAAATGCCATATTTACACACATAATAGATGTATTCTTCTTCTCCTCCTCTGGTTTCTTTGCAACAAAATCCAATGCGTGTCTTTTATGCAATGAAAAAATCGTTAGGAATTCCTGAATGGGCATGTTTTTTTTCCACTATTTGCACACATTACACTCAGACACAGTAAACTCTCGGCCAGAAGCTTTGTTTCAGTGTCCTTCAGCGAATTTAATCACTTTTAACTTTAAATTCAATGTGACAGGTCTAAAATTGTGGCTAGTGAAATGAGATGTTTAAGGGGAAACAGTAGATTATACATGATTGGTTAAATGAAAAAGTTTAGACATAGGCCTACTACAAGAATTACACGTCACTTCTGTTATGAAATATATTGACATGTAGATCTGCAGTAAAAATTGGAAACAACATGTACAAAAATGGACCAATCCTTTATACCCCATAAACTTTTAAATTATTGTCCTGAGGGCAGAAGATCTCTAGGAAGACCCATTTTACGTGCAAGAGACCTTAACAGGCCATTGACCAAATATGCGAGAGGATGAAGAAGAAAGAACTTTATACTCGCTGCATAACTTGAATATTTACTCATTATTGAAACATTGGTAGTTGGCAAACAACTGATTGAACTGCAGTGCTCCTATGTTATGGTTTTAGTTGTTGAGTCTGTTTTGTACATTTTAAAAAGAACATCATAATCTGATTGTTTTTAAACTAGAAGCTAAACATAAGCAATGTGTTCAACATTATGATTTTAAACTAAAACTTTGTTAAAAATGAAATGCGTCTAGAATGTTTTCTGTGAATTTTATAAGGAAAAATTGGAGGTGCATCCATTACATGGTGGTATCTATTATGCAAGTAAATATGGCATTTTCTATACAGCAAAATAATGAATCTAATCACCTGTGTTTCATATAACAAATGTCGAAATCTTTGTTCACTCTCTCAGAACTACCTGTTTTCTGCATCTACTAAAGCCATCTTCAAGATCACAAAGCCGATTCCAAACTTTCCTTTTTCACTGATTAACATAAAATTTATAATTTTTTTAAGTCTACAAAATCCTTCAAAATATAATTTAAATTTTTTGGTCTTAATTGTATGTATGCAATGACTCATTTTTTTTTTTCAGATGGAATCTTACCTTGCCAATGCCACAGCGTGTCAGCATCTCTGCAGTGACACTGCCAACTCCACCAACTCCCACCACAGCCACTGTGAAATCTCTGATTTTTTCATAGTTGTCCACTATTCCCATCCTCTTTAAAGCCATCAGTCGACTACAACATAAAAATAATATTCTTATACAGGAAAATATGTGAAACTAATCATGTTTGTCATTAAATCTGAGACTGAAGTTCACGTAGGGTGATACATTTTTAAGAACAATAAATATTTTAGTATGTTTACTCCAAAAGAATATGTGTTTCGCCAACAAATAAGGAAAGCTTTCACAGAAAAAGTTCTCTTTTGATTTATTTCCGCAGTGGCTGCTATAGGTACATTACAAGTGGGGCCCTAGATATTTTAAGGCCCAAAATTTGTGTATTTTCAGTTGTTGTGTATATTAACTTTCACACAAAATAAAGTCTCTTTTTTATCTATACATCTCTAATGACTATAATTAAATTATTCTTGTGAAGTAATTATCAGGGAACGGATTTTCAGGTACTAAAAGTAAAACATGACACCAAGTATTTGAATGGATATGATGCTGGTTAGAGTGTTTTGATATCTTGTTCACAACACACTGAAATCTAACAGAGGAGAGACAGGTCTCAAAAACTGGAGAATGCATCTAATGAAACTCGGTTGCTATGTATAATTAACAGTTGAGACCTTTCACTTTGTATCCGAAACTAGAGTATTTTTGCAAAAACTATTGTACATTTATAGAAATTTAGGATATTGCACAATATGTATATTAATAATATAATGCATCTAGAGATAGAATGGACCACGGCTGTCCCCTCACAAAACAAATTATGCCCTACTCATCAATTCCTGTAACTAAACACTAATACCAATGGTAGACTACAGTCTCTACTCGAGAGTATCGACCTAATCCCGATCACGGTTGTGTGTACACATCCGTAAACTCTTTCCCCTATGGCAGTGTTTCTCAAACTTTTTTCCTCCGCAAAACCCCTTTTAATGGAAAGTGTAACTGTAGAACCCTTGTAATATTTTATTAATATTTAATAATTTACAGTCAAGTGAAAGCTAGTATCTCTATAATTCTGTTCAGTGGGACGAATGTATTTGCTTTTTAAGCCTGCAATCTGGTTTTATGGCGGAAAGTTGTAGTCTCATTTCTACTTCTGCATTCGATCGGTTTCGGTATTTTGTTTTAGTAGACACATACAGTGATGAAAGTGATATTATTTTGCGTTTTATATTTTAATAATAAATAGGTATTATTATTATTATTACGCATATTATTGGGATTATTATTATCAACATCATCATCATCATTAGTGGTTTCGTGTTGTTATTGATTCATATTTTATATTTTCGTAACATTTATATATGTGGAGCTTATTTCCAAAAGGTACCAAATCCACAATTTTCGAAAAATGAGTTACAGATGGCAGCACATTCTTAGCTACCTGTAGAAAGGAAACAATAACAATTTCTCTCGAAAAAGTACCAAATCCTGTCTCCAGAAGTCACTGAAAACAGTGTTTTACAGCAGAAAATACCAAATCCATGTGAGTTTCATGCCAAAACATACCAAATCTCAAGCGTGTTCCTATTGGTTCTCGACTTTACATCACTGATACGTCACGCGTCGAACAGCAATTTCATTGGCTATTGTGGTGACATATTGTTTGTTTGTGTAATGGCTGTCAGTGACTGTCAAAGTGTTTGTAATAAAGTTCAATCTAGGTTTTAGCATTGTAAAGCAGGATACGTGTAATGACTGTCATGTCCTCTCAGTGCGCCTAAAAGCTGCTTCTGATGAGGATATGAAGAAGTCTTTGGTTGTTGAAAGACTTGTATATAAAGTACGGGCCATGGCTTTTTTTAACAACTTAAATGAGTTTTGTCCTGGTACTGTTAATGTTAACTTTGACCTCATGCAAAATCAGCTTTTACCAAAAACTCAAATAAATCAAGCATATTACAGTAGGCAGTTGTGGTACTATACCTTAGGGATTGTAATCCATAATGAGAAGAAGACAATTTCACCAGAGACAACCCATTTTTATAGATGGTTAGAAAGTGAAGGAGGTAGAGGTCCAGCAGAAACAACAAAAAAGTTTAAGATTAGTGAGGCTAGAATGATAACAATTCTTCCAAATTCAGGTATAGTGGAGCCTCACTAGTTCTATACTCTGTCACCAGTATGTCAGCATAATATGATAAGAAAGGGTTTGAGATACGACCTTGCATTGGCAAAAATTAAAGCAGTGCCATGCAAACGTCATGTACATGAGGCTAATAAAAAAGATTTGAAGGCTTTGTTAGCATCCATGGGCTATTGTGACATTAACAAACTCCCATTTTACAGTAATATTATAAATTCTGAGTCTGTTGTTAGAAGAGAGGATAACATTGATGTTCATTATGATGATTAGGACAAATATTGCCTCCACTTTGTGAAATTTAATGAAAAATGTTTAATATTATGTATATTTAAATTCATAGTGCTAGTAAATAATTCCTGTACATCCCCATTCATAATAGGCCAACTAAATTATTCCATACTAATATGAAAGTCATGTTCAAGAGGCTAAGAAAAAAGATTTTAAGGCTTTGCTAGCATCCATGGGCTCTTGTAACATTAACAAACTCCCATTTTGAGTCTGTTGTTAGAACAGAGGATGAGGATAACATTTATGTAAATTATGATCATTAGAACAAACATAGCCTAAATTTGTGAAATGAAAAATATTTAATTATGTATTCACTTTTACAGTAATAGTAAATAATTTCTGTACATACCCATTCATAATACTGAATTATTACATGCCAAATATAATATTTAATTATGTATTCACTTTTACAGTGATAGTAAATAATTTCAGTACATCCCCATTCATAATACTGAATTATTTCATGCCAATATGTACCACATCCAATTTTGTTGCCAAAATGTACCAAATCCAAACTAAAACTATTGATAACTTCTTGTAAATGTGTGAAATATCTTAAATATATGCCTAAATATGATTGATGATATGTAAAGAATAGTGACATGAAGCCATACCAATATATAACATTTTTTACAGCTATGAGCAGTTTTTTTCATTTCCTGTAAAATTAGGTCTGTTGGATTTGGTACCTTCTGGAAATAAGCTCCACATATAAATATTCCTTCTTCGGCTGATTTACCTGGTTGGATTTTTTACGAGGTTTTCCCCAACCGTAAGGCGAATGTCAGGTAATCTATGGCGAATCCCCGGCCTCATCTCGCCAAATACCATTTCGCTATCACCAATCCAACTGACGCTAAATAACCTAGTAGTTGATAGAGTGTCGTTAAATAACCAAGTAAAAAAAAAGTATAAAATGAAATCTAAAATCATACAAGGCTCACGGAACCACAACAACATACTTTGAGAAACGCTGCTCTATGGTCCAGACTGAACGAAGAGTGACCTAGTGTGCACATACATTTTCGACAATCGCCATCAGAGATAATAGCGATAGTGGTAATCATGATTAGAGTCTCCAGTATTATAAACAGTAAAGACCCCTGCAATGGCATAGGATAATGTTTTCAGCACGTGTAATATGCTGTCATGCTGCTCGCTGTAGCTACTATGAAGGTCCGAGCAGACCTAAGAGGTGTGGCTATAAGCATTAGGGAGTTCTCAGCTCAGGAAGTGAGACACGGGCAGTAAGATGTATACCTACAAACAATAATTCTTTCTCTTGACAAATATTGTTTAGTGAAATGTACTGCCTGATGATAGACGTACATATGAGTCAGAACTTCAATCAGATGAAACAAGTAGGCCTATATTATGAACCTTACACAGGCAGTGGAGTTAATAGGCCTACCTTGCATGTAATTCGTTAATCTAAGCTCGAACATAACACACTTTGTTGCATACCTGTTTCTTTTCCCTTTACTAATTATAATGCAGAATCCCTTGTAGTACTTTTATACAATAATACTGATTGTAATGATATGTTATATACTATGTAATTTGAAAATTTTGAAATTTTCATTGCAGCCAAAAATACAGTATTTTATGTTTTGCATACAATAGTAATTAGTAGACTACATCATGCCAATGGCAAAACTATCGTATGAATAGAATAAAATTATTGTACGTCTAGGAACTAGAGATGGGAACGATACACCGGTTTTTACGAAATCCCGATATTTTCGTTTTGATATATCGATATCGAAATTTTGATTCAATATATCGTATAATATATCGGTTTTCTCATAAATTTATCGGTTCTTTTATATTTGTTTTTGTTTTTGTGGAATTATTATGAACAACAAAATCCACACAAGTTAACTCCGATAATTCCCTGAGAGATGGGGTTAATGAAAGTGGGCAGTTACATAATTGTGCAATCTTGAAATGTTCAATCCAATCAATGCCTTTCTCTGATTGGCTGGTCTAGAATTCGCATTCAAACTATTTAATATGCAGTACCAAATTCAAAATCCAACGTGTGAGAAACATGAGACTGAGACGGGAGGTTTATCTACTACTGTTTTACGAGGGCTATTCATAAAGTAACTTCCGTTTAGTTTTTACAAATTTGTGAATGACGTTACAGAATTGGGTTACAATACGTTTGAAAGTATACACTCTAGTTTATTTTTCCAAATAGTTTCCAGTCACATTGAGACTTGACGAGCTTTGAAATTCCGCAATCGTAGAATTCGGCCGCCTGCAACTGAAGCCAACTTACGACGCTGGTTTTCAACTCTTCGTCATCGTCAAAGCGCTTCGAGCCAAGCCACGTCTTCATGAGCATGAAGAGATGGTAATCGCTAGGAGCCAAATCTGGGCTATAGGGACGGAGATCCAATACTTCCCAGTTGAATTCTTGCAGTTTGGTTGCAATACGACGCGCTGCATGCGGCCGGGCATTGTCATGCAGCAAAATCACCCCAGAGCTCAACATGCCACGACGTTTGTTTTGAATGGCCTTTTTCGAGTTTGTTAGTGTGTTACAGTAACGCTCTGAGTCAATTGTAGCATTCCTCTCCAAGAACTCCACTAGCAAAATTCCTTTTCTCTCCCAGAAGACAGTTGCCATGAGTTTCCACGTGGAAAGTGTTTGACGACACTTTGTGGGTTTTTTCGGGGATTGAGTATGGCCCCACTCCATTGATTGAAGCTTTGTTTCTGCATTCACATACCGCAACCAAGTCTCATCTCCTGTCATAATCTGATCAAGAAAAGCATCACCTTCTCTTTCGTAATGCTCAAGAAAGGAAAGTGCTGCTCCCATCCGCTGAACCTTTTGTTCCTCAAAAAGGAGTTTAAGCACCTATCTGGCAGAAAGTTTCCGGTAGCCCAAATCTTCGGTAATCACTTTGTACAGCAGAGTACGACTAATCTGTGGAAAACTGTCACTAAGCTTCGACATTGTGAGCCTGTGGTTTGCTCTAACTCTTTCGTCAACCAGAGGAATCCGATCTGCATTCACGATATTCGGTCGACCACTTATCTCTTCATCATGGACATTGTTTCGCCCATTTTTGAAAATATGACACCATTGTCTTACACAACCTTCAGTCATTACGTCTGGCCCATAAACTTCACAAAGTTGGCGCTGGATTTCACTAGCTTTACAGTTTTTGGCCACAAGACATCTTATTACAGAACGTATCTCACACCTGGCGGGACTTGCGATTGCAGCACACATTTTGACAGCACGTGGCTCAGAGAGGAACAAAGACACGACCTTGACTCTACCGCTGCTCGAAGCGTACTGCTTCAAGGTACACTACACCGCAAGAGCGGCGCCACTGTCTCTGTTGTTATGCACACTATATGAAAACGGAAGTTATTTTATGAATAGCCCTCATAGTATTAATTTCTCCAAGGCAGAAGCAACTGCCACTCTGAAACTTTTGACTTCAAAACTTTTAATTCTATGTTTTTAAATGTTAAGAGAAACAAGGATGTAGGCCTAATACTGGTTTGAGAGTTGTTTACGGCTAGGATTTCTATGCACAACCTAGTACTGACATTGTTTTCTTATTATAGCTTATATTTTGGTAGATAAAAATTTTATCCCCATAATCACCATCATCATTATCATCATCACCACCACCACCATTGAGATTCTGAATATTGGAGTGTAACAATAAATTGCAATGGAAACTTAGTATAGAAGGTTTGTATCAAATCAATTGTGAAGTGTGTTAAAACTTGTAACATTCTAAGTACTGTTTACTTACATTTAAAAATGAATACAAGTACTGTTTACTGACATTTAAAAATGAATACAAAAACTGTTTACTTACATTTAAAAATGAGTACGTTGTTATCTAGAAAAGAGCATTATATTTGTATCCTTGATTGAATCCTATATAAAATTAGAATAATTGAATCGTGGATTGGAAAAAACTGATGGGGATCCTAAAGAAAATTGAAGTGGATTGGAAACAGAAAAGGCTTTACAATAACCTACAGATGAAATGAGTCAAAGGAGAAAAAATGTCAGAAGCAAGTGAAATAGGGAGAAGAGTACGACAAGGATACCCTTTATCACGTACCCTGTTCAACATCTACTTGGAGAATTTAGTAAAGAACTGTTTTCAGAACATGGGAGGAGTGATAGTAAGAGGAAGAAGAATAAAGTGTTTAAGGTTTGCTGATATGGCGTTGTAAGATAAATCTAAAGGATAAGCTACTGGAGCTAAATGACAGCTGTGAGCAATATGGACTGAAGATAATTGCCAACAAGACGCAAACCATGGTCATAGAAAGAAAAGTAAAGAAGGTAGACTTGTGATTTCTAAATGAGGCAGTAGAGCAAGTGGACAGCTTCAAATACTTGGGGAGTACCATAAGCAGTAACACGAACTGCTGCCAAGAAGTCAAAAGGAGAATAGCAATGGCAAATGAAGCTTTCAATAGAAGAAGGAGCATCTTCTGCGGACCTCTGGAGAAAGAACTAAGGAAGAGACTAGTGAAGTGCTTTGTGTGGAGTATAGCATTGTATGGGGCAGAAACATGGACATTACTAAGAAGCGAATAGAAACATTTGGAATGTGGATATGGAGAAGGATGGGACGTGTGAAATGGACAGACAGAGTAAGAAACGAAGCTGTGTTGGAAAGAGTGGATGAAGAAATAATGATGCTGAAACTGGTCAGGAGGAGGAAAAGGAATTGGCTGAGAAGAAACTACCTACTGAAGGATGTACTAGAAGGAATGGTGAACGGGAGAAGGGTTCGGGGCAGAAGAAGATATCAGATGATAGACGACATTAAGGCATATGGATCATATGAGGAGACAAAGAGGAAGGCAGGAAATAGTAAAGACTGGAGAATGCTCTGTTTGTAGTCAAAGACCTGCCCTTGGACAGAACACTATGAATGAATGAATGTTTCAATGTCAAATACTGACCCATATAGAGTTCACTTAACACTTTCCCATGGTATCAATTAAGCTCATCTTACCTCCACCATAATTTTGATTTAGATTACGAACTACATAATAATAAAATTATGATATTGAAAATGTATTGTTTATCGTTGCAAATTTACATTTAATCTTTTGATTGTTATGATGTTAATTTCAATTCTATTAAGGAATAGGCTATTAAAATTTAAGTTTATTGTAATAAATGTACGCCTACAAATTCAATTCCATTAGCAGGCGTATCTATTAATTTTCTTACAGGATAGCGATAAGTTATATCGAATCGTTTCGATAAACCGATATATTTTCTGCAATATATATCGTTTATCGAAATTAGGTTTGCAATATCAATATATCGGTATTTAAATTATTTCCCCCATCTCTACTAGGAACACTGGTTAGCCTATAGCTATAGCCACTGCCATCGTGATCTAATACAGGCCGTAAGGCAGACCACGTGACTCGCTTAACAGCTGATCGCGAAAGGCGGTCTTTCAACCATATGAATTAGTTGCAGTGCATGAAGAATAACATATATTTCTCTGAAATGCAGTGTAATTGCGTCAGTAAAATTTTAAACAGTGATTGTGAGACACTTGAGACACAATTTACTTGCAATTTAAGGTATAATATTATTTTTGGTGTGAAAATTACGTTATTGCAGGCAAAGTTCGTATGTGTAATACCTGCCTTTATTTCGATTAAATATTGCGCCCTTATGTGGTTAAGTGAAATTTTGGTCTTATAAACAGTAGGCTAAATATGTGTAATAATATATACGTGAAAGTGAAACATTGACTGGCATGTAAAGTAAGTTGTGATTAGGCCTAAGTGCAGCGTTACCGATGTTACTCTTGTCTAATCCATTATTGTTAGTTTACCGTATTTGTCTTATTAAATTTAAATTATTGCCCCCTTTTTATTTGTGAATAACCTACATTATACGAGTAAATAATACGACGTTTGATAATATACACAATTTGAACTAAAAACGAGATACATATAGTATATTACGAAAAATTATACCCTATAGTTTTCATTACTGTTACAGTATCTAGAATTGTAATTATTTGAAATAAAGCACTCATGCTTCATTACGAAATTCTTGCACATTCATTTCTGCACGTTTCAACAATTTTCAGTTGCATCGCACGCATATTTTAATGTGTTGAAGTTATAGGTTATGTTTATTCTATCAGTACTTGCCTTATTTTCCATATTCGCAATTATGCATTATAATTAAGCATAACGCTACGTATAACTTATAAATGCAATTTGTCTACACTTCAATTGTATTTATTCGTTTCAGACGGTACTCCAGTCTGAAGTCTGATTAGTTTAAATGTTACTAGGGCTAAACTAGCGCTGAGGTAGTTCCCTTCGTATTCATACATCTTGCATATACAAATTAGTTCGGTTCGTTCAGGATTTTAATATGCCTTGCTTATAGGATCAAATGCATCTCCACAAAAAATTAATTCAACTGTTTTCAGTTCAGAAATTACCGGAACTATACCTCAGCGCTACTAAGTAATATAACGTATGTACATTTCATATGAGGGACTGTGGTGAATTTTCTACCTATAAGTAAGGGCGGTAACCGTGTTCTGAAGTTTATCCTAAAAATATATTCTTCTTTATTAAATCTCAAAACCGTTTTCGTTCTCAACTTAAGCCTAAAATGTTGACGCAGATAGGTTATGTTAACATGGTAAATTCTCTTCACATAAAAATAACACCGTTTTATTTATTATTCCTGCCACATTATGCAACACATAAATGGAACTTATGCACATATTACATTGAATAAAAATGTAATTGTATTATTTATTTGTTCCCTACTTTACTGGGTTGTAATGAATTGTATTTATCTAACCTACCAGATTAACACACAACTGTACATACACTAATTTCATAGGAGGGACTGTGGTAAATTTTGTACCTACAAGTAAGGAAGGTAGACGTGCTAAATTAAAATCACAATATAAATAATTCTTCTTTATTAAATCTCAAAATAGCTTCCATTCCAAACTTAAAATGTTGATGCAACCAGGTTATGTTACCATGTAAAACTCCGTTCACATTAAAATAACACAGTTTTGTAATTATTTCTGCAACATATTATGCAATAAGAAGTGTGAAGGGGTCTTATACACACATTATACTAAATAAAATTGAGCGCCGACACGCTATAAAGTAATATATTTCACTCAGCTCCGTATACTCAAATAGAAAAGCCCGACTCATCGAGTGACGTCACACAACCTGCATTACGGCCTGGTCTAGATCACGATGGCAGTGCTATAGCCCTTCATTTAAATGCTTGCCTTCTCAAGTTATCTGTAAAGGTTTATTGTTGACAGTTGGACATCAAATTCATGTGCATTTTATCAATAACCTACGTTAAAACTTACAGTTCATATTGGGAAGGTTCAGATAAGTCTGTGATCAAGATTCATATAAGGGTATGTTTAATTCCGTCAATTACTTACCAAATTATAACATCCTAAGAACAAAACTTAATATGCATATTGGTATTAACGTTTTCGCCAAATCTTATGGCATCATCAGATACTTTTTTTTTGCAATAACATAATCTCATTTATGAACATGTATAAATTTAAAATTTAAGGTGTAATCATATAAAATATATTCAAGCTAAAATTAATATTAAAACTTAAAAATTTTTGAAACTAAAAACTATCTGCGAGTTTTCATTTAACTTACTTAATGTAAACAACTACCGCACAAGATTAAGGTAAGTGGTAAGTTCCATGAATTAAATATGTTTAACGGACTAAATGCATTTTATATTAGTTCATCACTTCTGTAAATAATGAAAATAGAATGTGACAATAGCGAGCACTAACAACTCCGGGCGGGAATTAAATGGGGTGGACAATGAAATGTTTCTGTGTCGGTCACTTGTCGCATGTTAACCTATCCAACAAGGCAATATCAGTTTGGCTACTTGCGTACATGCATCAAATAAAACTTGAAGGTTGAGAGAGAGGGATATGTGAACAAGAACGAATAACGTGTAAAATAATAAATTACTTACTGATAGCTACTTGTGCATAATCTCTCTCTCTCTCTCTCTCTCTCTCTCGTGTTAAAGAGAGAAAATTAAATTAATATGCAATGCTCTGTTTGAGATGAAATTGTGAAGAGCATTTTTTTACGAATACGAGGTGTGAAACAACAGTTGCGAAAATATCAGCTTCACACTAATTACCTATATGGGTTGGAGTCCACAACCTCTGACGACATTTGATCAATCTTTTTTCGAACGGGTTGCACCGATCCATTCTTCTGTCTTTCAGTTTTTAATTCTTCCTCAAGTTCCTTGATTCTTAATTGTAATTCTTTTGTAGAGTCCATAGTTATCACACGTTCACAGAGCTGTCATTTGTCCCATATGTTCCACGTCTTTACAGTTCTCATGCTCAGTTTCTGGCCACCAATAGCAATTCACTAATGACGTAGGCTCGTGGTCTGCTGTTGCCAACTCTACACGCTCTACACAAGTGCGAAACCTGAACAAATCTATTAATTGCTTTGAAAAATTCCGTGCTTTGTTGAAGTAATTCTCACATGGGAGAAGAGAATTCAAATATATTCATTTAACTTTCCTCATGTTTACTAATATTAATTAGGTTAAACCACCCATCTTAAATTACAGGCACAGAAAGAGGTTACTTTCAATCGTTCGCTCAGCTTGAAATAATGTTGGCAGAGAGTGTTTTGTGTTTTATGCGGCTTCTGGTGGCAGCTATTGTAACTATTAATGTTCGTAATGACGCCTACACCAGCGCAATCTAACGGACAATAGAGGTGTGTATGAGAGAAGTCTCCGTGCGTTCGAGTGCATGTTTGACTGTTGTAGAATACGTTCCTGTCATTTATCGTTAGTTTGTTGCGGAACATATGACAGTAAGGTTGTGTGCGTGCGAATGTAGAATCTGTGAATTGATTTGGGCCGGTTGAATCGTTTATAATAAGTATTCAGAAGGCAACATGATTTCGGGAACGACAGACTTTTAGAAGATTCAATATTGTTTTAAGAGCTTCAGTATGCATATTACCATATCTCATACTTTAAGTGGACTGCATGATGCGGGTATTCTGTCGGTATTCTGAAATTCTGATAGCCTAATTTATTTCGTCTTTTAAAATAATCGTGAACTGTTTAATAAACTGCAGTGTTGGACTGGAAGAACAATCCATTGGCTGTGATTACATGTATTAAAGTGTTTTGAAAATGTCTCTCAAATGCTGAAATGTTTAAAGAAGTTATTTCAACAAAAACCTGCAGATGTTAATTGGATTTCTTTTGCATTAATAAACTTTTCGCGCTCACCGTAAAACCATGTCTTCGACAACTGGAGACGAGGATTCGAGCGTTCGAGTGGCTGTCAGGTTGGTTCATATTTGAAACAATTGTCTGGTAGTTTACTGTTCCACAGTTTTTAAATTAGTGCATGTAGCTTGTAATAATCCAATTCGCACGCACATCTGTTTTTTATGTTTAATTTTAAAATAAACATTTTGAAATTGAGGGTGGGTACATCTACAATTAAAAAACTAGCTAGTTCATTTGTGACATATTTGGTAAATGATAAATTTATTTTATGACTTGATATTACTGACCTATTCTATCACTGCTACTAAATATATGTAGGTCTATGTTACTAATGATCATAGAATGTTTAGCAACAATCTTGGAAAGAGTATACAAACTTTGTACAACTTAATACATAGACTATATTACTTTGACAAGTGCATCATTAGACCCAAGGGAAAACGTCATTTTCGGGTGCAGTTAAATTGAGAGTAGGCTGTATGATGATAGATAGGCTAGTGAGCTTCCAAACATTTTAACGCGAAAGCAAATAAATTTGACCAAGTGAATGTTTTTTTTATAAAAAAAATCTTCTGTAGATATAGGCCTACTTAATAAATCTAATCGAAGACCAATAAATGGTGAATTTGTGTTAACTTTATCCAGCTTTAATGTAGAGCTAAGAACTGGACTTCTTTTTGTTTCAAATAAACTACAGGCTCTTATGATTTTTATTGAAATAAGAGTTATTAATTTATTACTCATAAGTGGTTGTTTTGATATTTGAGGTTAGGCCTAATTTACAAAAAAAAAAAAACAGTCTGAATAGTATTCTGAGCTCTATTTTTCGGTAGGCCTACATCTAATTTGTCATGTACCTACTGCATATTAATAGACGTCGTATCAACAAATTTTGCGATAGGCCTATTATATATTTGTAATGAAACCCATTATAGGCCCTATTTGAAAACAATCGTTTGAAAATTACAGTGGACATGAGAAAGGCTCAAATAAGTACCTTGTTGTGTAGACAAGGAAAGAAAAAATTATTTCAATCTTTCATGACTCTACCATAAAAGTACAGTTTTGTTGATACGCCCTTCTGGCATGGCATGATGCCCTCGATAAGGTTATGGTAGGCCTAGTTGTTTTTATGTGCTTTATTTTCCTTGTCTCCAGTTTTAAGAACTGAATTACGTCGTCATTAACTTTTACGTGATGGAGTAGACTCTATAGTGAATTTGTTATTAATATCCTTGCTGTGTGATGCTTTGTAACTTCAGTAAAGGGTAGTCTACCCCTACAATAACTGAAGTTTCTTTAAGTTAATTTATGTAACTTATACCATGCGCAAATCTGATACGAGAATTAAATACAGATTCTACATTCATTATCACGAACATCATGATCATAATAATTAATTATAATCATAATCATCACCCCATTCCCCAATCTAGCCAACATATATTCTCATGAACATACTACCGATATCCTATAGTCATATAGACCCCTTTTTTTTCGTAATCCACATGTACGAATGGATTAGGGATCCTTTCTCGAAGTATTCGAGGAGTTCAGTGAATTTATTTCGCCTGCATGAAGAGGAACCGGTTGCACTGAGATGTGATAGCGGTTAAAAGTGAAGTTAATCTTTAACCAAGAAATGGATTCGGAACACCTCAAAATCTGTGCTTCAGTGGTTGACCGTGACAATATCTTTGAAAAATATTGGAGTGCACAAGAGGTCTAATGACTTTTTTTGTCAAACGCCTGGCATTAGAAAACGACAAACTTTATGAGAAATTGTGTGTTACTTATCAGTGAAAACCGTTTCGTACTAGAAAACTCTGTCTAAACATGTTGCTCGAATTCTCCACATCTAATATGAACCACATCTAATTTAACCAAACGTCCGTTGAACTTCGTGTTTGCCTGTCGGTGTTGTTGCCAAGCCTACAATATTATTGTGTTTAAAAAAAACGAGTAAAAACTGCACATTGAACTTACCGTGTCAACCGAATTAGGCAGGCCTAAGACGTCTTGAAAAAACATCGTTTTATTGAAAATGAATCCTAAAATTATTATTATTTTTTTATGGACATTAACAGGCTATCAGAAGCTCTTTTCTTCATATTTTCACAAAATATTTTCAGTAACACAGTTTTGTAGCCAGTAAGTTAATTCTAATGCAGAATAGAGAGTGCAGTTTTTATTATTTTAAAAAGTAGCTAGGCTATGAATTGTGATTTGGTCAGCACACTTTTTGTTTCTTTGTATGGAGGAGGGATCCGAAGGCTTGCACAGCAGCCTGAGGTTTCTTGTGCTTACCCCTCCTATTGTGTGAGTTTTTGTCTTCGAACGGTCGCGCTCTTGTACCAATAGAGCACGCTACACCGTGAACTGGTAATGATGACGAAATGAGTCCCAGATCCAACTCCGAAGTTACCCAGCAGTTCTGCTTCATTTGAGTGAGGGAAAACCTCTGAGAAAACGCCAACCAGGTTTGAACCCGGACCCGCTCGTTTCACGGTCAGAAGTGCTAACAGTTAAGGCTGGCTCACGACATCGAGGACTAAAACGAAAATAAGGTTAAAAGAAATGTGTTTAATTAAATATGAGCATTTACAATAGTTAATTGTGAATGCTCACATTTAAATAAGTTTATTTTAACAATATTTCCGTTCTCGTTAGACTCGTTCCCGTTCCCGGTTTATTGTGAACTAGCCTTAAGTCCACAGTGGTGGATCCCCTATACGGTACTATTCAGTACTAATTTATACTTTTATTTAAGCTATGCCAGCCATCCGAGGTTTTCCAAGATTTAACCAAACATTTCAACGGATCGTCGAAACAAAAAAGTTCGAATCACTGATCCAGGCAGTAGTCTCTAATATTTTTGTTCGGATCCATTGGAAAATAAAAAAAAGAAAACCTTCAGTATTGATTGATAGGCCATTTTATCTTTTTTGCTCTCAGAGAGAGTAGGCTGTGTGTTTTATTGGCAGTGAAAATGGTAAAAATCGTGTCGCTTAGATCAGTTGATCAAATGAACGATTTTGAGGAATCTATTCCAGACATTGGACATTCTTTCCTCCCACCTAAAATAATCTGACCAAATTTACAGTTTTGTATTGAAACCTACCAACACCAATTGTACTTAAATAGGCAATAACTACCCAAATTTACGATGTGCGTTTGAACATGCGTGACCCGAAACATAAATGATATTCAAAACGTGTCGACAATGTCGCCGTTGTTAGCACTCATTTTACATTAGTTCAAGCACGAAAAATCATAATTCTCTGTTGACTATATTTCGTGTAGTTTAAATTTGAAGTTAGTGCGCCGAACACATTGGCAAAAATGGTATCGACCTTCGTGCTGTCATTCGTAAAAAAGAGGAATGAGTCCAACAGAAATTAAACCAGGCATGGATGCAACATTGGGTGAATTCGCTCCAGCGTTTTCGATTATGAAAAAATAGACGGCACTATTTAAAAATGCTCCAAAGAATGTGGAAGACGAACCCCGCAGTGGATGTTCACTAACAGCAACAAGTGAGGACATCGTAGAAAAAATCCACGATATGGTGTAGCTTTGGGTGTACTCATTTCCAGCATACTAGAAGAAACATTCTTACATAACATAAAACAGATATAGGCCTATATACTAAACAAAGACAACAACAATAGGCCTAGGCAGACATTATCATATATTGGCACAGATACGTAGACAACATCTACTAATACCACAATCTAGTATATACAATCACGAAGCTCAATACGTAGTAAATATGCATCCATAGACAGTTGCTAATCACTAGGATCGCTAATATCGCCTCATTACAGATAATGCGAAATAGTACCGGCACAGTCTATTGTTCCTAGCACCCTCATAACTCCGTGACTGTATGTACTAGACTGCTAATACTATATAAAGGAAACAAAAGACAAATTCAATGGGAAAAGAACTAAGGAAGAAACTAGTGAAATGCTTTGTATGAAATGTGGCATTGTATGGGGCAGAAACATGACATTACGACGACGACGTGAAGAGAAGCGAATAGAAGCATGTGTATATGGAGAAGAATGGAACGTGTGAAGTGGACAAACAGACAATAAGAAATGAAACTGTGTTGGAAAGAGTGGGTGAAGAAAGAATTATCTGAAACTGATTAGGAAGAGGAAAAGGAATTGCTTGGGTCAGTGGCTGAGAAGAAACTATCTACTGAAGGATACACTAGAAGTAATGGTGAACGGGAGAAGAGTTCGGGGCAGATGATAGACAATATTAAGATATATGGATCATTTGAGGAGACAAAGAGGAAGGCAGAAAATAGAAAAGATTGAGGAAAGCTGGGTTTGCAGTGAAAGACCTGCCCTTGGGGAGAACACTGAGAACGAACGAATATACACTATTATACAAAATAAATAGACTATAGTAGCCTGTTATTAAATAAAATGCCTTGCATTACAATACACAACACTGTAGCCCCTACATAAAAGTCTAGGTTAAATAATGTTTCATCAATCTAGGTATACATAGGCTACATTCTTTAAATAGTAACAATAGCATATTATAGCGTTTTTAGCATCGATATTCGATAAGCATTAAATGCTACCAAATTAAAAAATTAAATAAATAAATTTAAACAGTTTGTTACTACTGATGTGATTTTAGTCACTTTGTATTATATTTTTGGTCCAGGGAAAATATATTTTACTATTACTGCCGTTATTTCCATTTTGAAGTAGGCTACAAGTCAACAATATACTGACTGTTAATTTAGAAGTTAGGAACATATTTATGTCGATTATAACAACAATACATATCGATAGTAGCATTCATACCATTCAACCAATAAGGAGATTGGCCCCTATAATGCATCCTGTGCCAATTTAAACTGTAAATAGCCTATTAGTGTAGGTGTTAAAGCGGTCCATGTTTCGTTCAGCTCAACTTGACCAAATAGGAGTCGCATGAGCAGCCAGTCAAATACTTCTGTTGCATATGCACGTGCGTAGTCCACTTAAAAAGTTCTGTAATACTTAACCTTGGAGCCTCATGGGACAAAATACGGTCCAAAATCATCATCATCATACTTTGTTTTATAGTCTATATGCCTATAAAATGTCAGTTGTCAGCAGTATGGAATCACTTTTCCACGGTTAGCTTGACATCAAGTCAAAAGGGAGACTAGTTACCTCACACTGATACTCGAGATTGTTACTTACTGCTTGAATGATTATGCAAATAAATCTCTTGTTTCTTCTGGGGGTGGTTCTGTTCTCAGAGAAAATGCAGCCGGGTTACTGGTGCATGCGGTTCACGGTTCTGGAACTATGGAGATCGGTAACTTTTTCTATGGGAAGACCTGTCAAGTGAGGCAGTGAGAAAGCCGTACAGTCTATCAAGGATGGATGGACAACGCCTTTCTAAATTCCAGATTTGACATTAGTTACTCGTGCTTCATGTTAACGTTTCTTAGCCTATGTTTACTAACTACGTATTGACATTCGTTAGTGTGTGTTGCCCTAAGAGACTGATCCCTGTGTCTCTCTCTTTTTTTCTTTTGTTAATTAATGACGCTGTATAAACTACTATGCGTAATTTAGCGTCTATGGGATTGATGATAGCGATATATTTGGCGAGATGAAGCCGAGGATTCGCCATAGATTACCTGACATTTGCCTTATGGTTGGGGAAAACCTCGGAAAAAACCCAACCAGGCAATCACCCCTGGGACAAGTTACCCGATTGAGGTTTTCCCTGAATTCATTAAGAATAAATGCTGGGTAACTTTCGGCGCTGGACCCTGAACTCACTTCGGCAGCATTATCACTTTCTTATCATTCACAAGCTAGATAATCACAGCAGTTGATATAGCGTCGTAAAATAAATCACTAAAAATATCGTAATAGTACTTCCATTAAATAAACGTGTTGATAATTCGGAAATTAAGGATCTCCCGACCCATATTATACGCCTAACCTACATACGAGGCGTTCAGAGCTAAAGTGGATCAAGTTCATGAGACATAGTTTTGAGATAATAGGACTTAAAGTTAACTTGCTCTAGTGGATTATCTAATTTGACTAGCAATAATTTTATTGCTCCATTCTCAAATTCTAGATTTATAAAATATAAACAATTGTGATGTTAATTGATGCAACGCTTTGGTGACTTGATCCACTATGATCAGAACATCATGAACAAATATAATCTGAGCCAAAAGTGACTGGTGTCACTTACTGGCGAATGCTTGGAATTAAGACTTGATGCATTACTGCTCGGAAAAGATCCAACTTCAGGTAATCAAAAAATGAATTGAACTCAATTTATGAAAATTTGTGACTTGATCCACTTTAGCTCTGAACGCCTCATATGAGAAGTCCGTTCGTGAAGTTTTGCCCCACATTTTTGTTACATTCTGTATATTCCAGTGGTGAGTACTTGACTTTGTGTCATTTATCCAAATGTCCCTTTTCTAGAAGTGACACGTCGTATAACTGTAGATCAGTGGTGACCATCTCAGCTGCTCTTACGAAGCTCTGTGTGCTATCACGTGCACTTAAGAGCAAAATAGAGCAACATTGGCATAGCAATCATTGGAACGATCTGCTTTCGCATACTGCTCCTGTGCAGCGAAGACTGCTCTTGTACAAAGAGCACGAGTTGATCACCACTAGGCCTACTGTAGATCTTCTTGCCTCCTTAGCGTGAGCCTCGGTGCAGTATGGGACACGATCTGTATAGCACCGCATGAGAATGATTGTTGGAGCAATGGTGGAATGCGGATGGGAGAAATGGGAGTACCTCGCGTAAATCTACCACAACGCACAAGCTTTTCATTTCGATCTGCTGGGATTATAACCTGTATTACCAGCGTTGACACCCGACTCTTTAACATTTCGATTAACGGTGCGTCATATAGGTATAATGAGAAAATAAAATAGCCTATAGTAAATTACCGACAAGTAATAATATATTATTCTGCAGAAACTGAAAGGTAGGCCCACATCCACTTCAACAAAATTAATGTAAGTACAGTGAAACCTCTCATTTACGTACATCGAAGGGACGTAACAATCTGTCCGCATCTGAGAGGTGTCCTTTATTGAGAGGGAGGCTCCCCAATCTAACAGTAAATTTATAATATGCATTATGTATCTCTTAACGCTTTATATGAAATGTATTACTGTAGTTTAATTCTAAATACAGTATACTGTACTACAGTAAATTCTTTGCAACTTTGAACTACAGTAGATAAGACCGAAAAAGGAAAATATAGTACTGTGCCATGCAATTTTATTCTAGGTCTACAGTTACGCAGTACTGTAGTTTATAGTTTTCAACTTAACCTTTACGTTTAGGTGCCATGTCTCTTGAAACAGAACAACTGATTCAAGTGAAGAGAAGAATCCTACTAACCCAATGATGTGTCGAATACAATTTCACGATCACGAAAACCTTGGACCCATCAGACAGGTTAAATTTTATGACTTCGTTTATCCACCCACTTTCAGCTAATAAGAGGTAGCCGGCTGGGCTAGTGGTAGCCTAAGAGACCCTTATTGTCTTCTTTCATGTTAAGGAATTTCTGTACAGTTCTCAAAACTAAATTTTCCATTTTTGCAACACATTAGGTCTTAAAATTCAAGTTCTGTCCGCAGTCAGCAGGTAAAGCAAGCTTTAGGACTGTGAAACAGCTGTCCTTGTCCGTGTCTGTGTCCGTAAACGAGAGTTAAATTTATCATTATTTCTATATTATTTCAGTTGGGACATGAAAATCTGTCCGTATTTGAGGAGTGTCCGTAAGGAGAGGTTTCACTGTATAAGACATGCTGCAAGAAGGAATGGAGCTTATATGTTGTGGACATCTCTGTCTAAGGGGAAATGAGACAAAGAAAGGCAAACATTTGGCAGACAACATTATTTTCTTCGCTGAAACGGATCACGTGGGGCAATATGTATAAAATTGTGGTTATGACTAAACTATGATTATTATCATTATTATTATTATTATTATTATTATTATTATTATTATTATTATTATTATTATTATTAACTTCAAGTGATTTTTATTGTCGTCATTCATCTGAAACTGCTTCGATGTTTAGTGATGTTTGTTCCGAGTATCTTGTCAGCAATGACATTGCTTTGCGACTGCTAAGAAACAAGCTAGTATGTTTTCCTACATCTTGTCCAGGTGGGAATATAACTATTCAGAATACGAACAGATGTTTCTATAATTCTCCTAGACTTGTTTATTCGTAATCCTTTTTTGTTACTATAATTGAAGGAAAACTTGTTTTGTTAAACCAAATAAAGAAAGAGGAACTAACTTGCAGTACCTACAGTAACGACTTGCCGGGGATTCCCAAGGTTTGATCCCAGATCTTTACATTTCGTTGCATTTGCTCAGTATTTTAGAGCTGTTGAGTTTGTACAACTGTTTTTGCCAAGATCTCATAGTAATAATAATAATAATAATAATAATAATAATAATAATAATAATATAGGTTGCCAAGGACAATTCTGCACTACACACTAGTTGGAAGCAGACATTTGGGAAGACCAATAAATTCAAAATTAGAATTTTGAATATTCCACCGTGTTCTAGAACTTTACATTTTCAACGTTTCGGAACTACATACAGGTTTCATCAAGGCAAACGTTAAGGCCAAAGAAGTCGTCAAACCTTCCTTTCAAAAAAAAAAAAAAAAAAAAAAAAAAAAAAAATAGCTACCTCTCTGGTCTTACCTTTTGCACTGATGATGGAAGCTGTAAGTAGCTCCAAAACGTTGAAAATGTCAAGTTCCAGGACATGGTGGATTATTCAGAAACCTAATTCTGGTCAGTCAGCATGAAAGTCTAAAAACTCGTAAGACCAATAAGTTAAGGCTGGTCCACAATAAACCGGGAACGGAAACGACAACGAGAACGGAAATATTGTTAAAATAAATGTATTTAAATGAGCATTCACATTTAACTTTCACGTTCCTGTTGCCGGGCTCCGAAAAGCTTCTCGTTAATTGTGAATGCTCACATTTAAATACATTTATTTTAACTATTTCTGTTTTTGTTGTCGTTTCCGTTTCCGGTTTATTGTGGACCAGCCTTTACTGGCAGAAGTTCAAGAGTCTGAATGCATTCAGAAGGAACCGATCTTCGATGCCTAGGAACTGGGTCCCGTGACATACCGACAAGGTCCCTGTTACTTACACCAACTGGGTCTCTGAGAGTGATTGTACTATATGGTTCCGAAACAAGATATCCAGATCACAAAAATAAATTTTTATTTAAAATATAAAATTGCACATCACTAATTAATATTGCATTTATAGTGCATGTAATTGAATTGATAATATTTAAACTATTAACGGTCTTATTAATAAACCGTGTATAGTTCTTATACGAGACTTATGCAGAGTTGGGACAGAAAACGTTACTAATAAACCACGCGTAAGCTATGGATGTATATGCAGTCTGTAACTATTCAATGGGAATTGCTTTGCAGTAGTTATATACACGAAACCCCTTGTTTAAGTGTTGTATATAGAGAAAAAAATGGCCGCCCCTCTAACAGCTGTTCGTATCGGCTGTCATTTTGTGATAATGGTTGCCTTGTAACCACAGAAGAACAAACCAAAGAGCACTGAATAATTAGAATAATATTGCTGTAGCTTGTACTCTCTGATCACATTATAGTGTGGTAATCGATCAGAGCCAGTTGTTCTATCGATACTTAACATGGCACACTAGAGCGCTATACTGGATGCAATAGAGAGCCTCAGATATTCTATTACCTTTCGTAATGAAGTAATGACGAAACTATGACGTAGCTGTGTAACAGTTATACCGTTATACACGACATATGTAGTGATTATTAATATGGAATTTACACACGACGTATAAACGAGCTACTCATTGTATAAGCATAAGACAGTTAAACGTCTGTGTACATATAGAGTTTTTATTAGTAAGACCGCAAGAAATAAAACATTAATATACCGGTATCAAAATATATATTTCTCATTGATCAGACCTATATGGATGTATGGCTGTGGTATATGGGGATCTGCATCCAATTCCCAAATCAGACGAATTCAGAACCGGGTCCTTCGACTAATCGTGGATGCACCCTGGTACATCCCCAATGACAACCTACACAAAGACTTGAACGTGCTTACAGTTGAATCGACCCTGCGCAGCTCCTACATACGACTTCATCGCTCACTGGTTAACCATCAAAATGACCTGCTTAATATCATCCCAGAACAACGTCTACCGCCTCGCCAAGAAGATTAAAAAGAGAAAAGACATTCAGATCTGATGTTTGGAAATTAACATTTTTGTTTTATTTTACATATTGCCAGAGGACAGTCATAGGACTGCAACCTCCATACATGTTTCTAGTGTGCTTTTATAGCAAAGTATTTATAATTTTTAAGCACAATTGTATTGTACATAATTGTATAAGAAAGTTTTCTTAAATAAAAGAAAAATATATAGCCTGTCACGTATTAAAATATAAAACTTGAATAGCAGTCCTAATATTAAAATTGAACAGCACTGAAATGTGTATGATACAGATTTCAAGAAATCTAGAACAGATAGTTTTCTGCAATGAACTGCTGAATTTTTTTCATTTATATGTTTCTCTTTCCTTGGAATTATTTTTCTCCTCCGACACACTTCATGAAAACTATTAATTTTGTCATACACTTCGGTTTATATTTTTTTCATTGTATTTGTTAATTTACTGAAAATATATTGGAATGGTTATGAATTATGATAAAATATTGAGTTCAGCTTCGATTGGAAGACCTCGCACTTGAGGAAAACTCTATCCATTCTACCCCAAACGGAAGGAGGAAAATCACTCAGGAGAAATGTAATTCACTCATTGGGCTCGAGGTTCTTGGGTTGAATGGACATTAAAACATACGTGAATATATCGTCAATATGGCTGGATTCAAGAAATGGCGAAACAAAAAGGAACCCTAAGAAGTTGCTAATCTCAAAACTTTTTTTTTTTTTAGAATAAGGTGCTTAGGAAAATATTTGGGGCTAAAAGGGATGAAGTTACAGGAGAATGGAGAAAGTTACACAACGCAGAATTGCACGCGTTGTTTTCTTCACCTGACATAATTAGGAGCATTAAATCCAGACGTTTGAGATGGGCAGGACATGTAGCACGTATGGGCGAATCCAGAAATGCATATAGAGTGTTAGTTGGGAGGCCGGAGGGAAAAAGACCTTTGGGGAGGCCGAGACGTAGATGGGAACATGATATTAAAATGGATTTGATGTAGGTGGGATATGATGATAGAGACGATTGATCTTGCTCAGGATAGGGACCTATGGCGGGCTTATGTGAGGGCGGCAATGAACCTTCTGGTTCCTTAAAAGCCAGTAAGTAAGTATTTTGCACGTACCCCAATATTTGCAATTTGTTAAACCAATTTTGACCTAAGTGAAATCTGCAAAATTTGAAAGTGGCATTTGCCAAATTTGCGAATTGCATAAGCTCTAAGAGAGCACTACGGTACAGTTTTAGTACAATCATATATCGCAGCCTCCAATGCTTTGGAGTGCCATAGATAGGCACTATGGTCACTATGACGTTTGAGTGTCCCTTGGGACGTAGTTAGTATATGCCTTGGACACATTTAGTATGTGTACATTTTACTCCAGTACGATTCAACCGTTACTCTATTCACAGTTGATATGAGCACCAATCTTTTGCGTTGATGATAATTAAGAATTGAGGAGTCGGGTGCAAGAAAGGCACTTCTCTCAAATGCAAGTTTTGAGAAAATTGATGTTGAAAGTTCAAACCGTAATAATGTTACCTATGCACGCCTTTAAATTTTGGGTACGGTACTCCTGACCTCTATGATCAAGTATTGAACTACAACTTGGTGATCATATGCATAACAGATCAGAGAACACAATAAAGCGTTTTACCCAAAAAAAGGCACATCCTCTAAAATGCCTTTCTTGCACCCAGCCCCTCAATTTATTATTATTATTATTATTATTATTATTATTATTATTATTATTATTATTATTATTATATACTTTCGTAACTGCAGCATCTAATTACTCTGTATAATGTATGCCGAAATGTTGCGGTTCGATTCCCAATGGTGTCATGAGGTGTCTTTATATGATTCTGTTTAAATTGTTCACAATGCGTTATTACTTTGAAAATGTCAATATTTTAAAATGTATACAAAAGCTTTAACAACTGGGACTATAAACTGCAGACTACATGTCTAGGGCGAACCTGAACTCTACCGACAAACTTTCACAGGTTCAGGGAAGTTGGCTGAGTGTTTTGATATAAGGCAAGCCATTCCAAGTGGGCAGCCACCGGAATGCCCCGTGGCTGCCCTGGGTTCTACATGAGCCCTGCCGAGCCCCGGAGAGAGACAGCGAGTGGGTAGGAAAGAGACGGAATCAGTGGCGTATACTGGTTTAAGGTCTGGGCTACCACTGACCCTATTATTACACAAAATATATTTTAAAAACCCTATAATAAAATTCCTTACCTATTTATATGTGAATTCCAGACTTCTTGATTGGGACGAAAATACTTTGATGACTTCGTCATTGAAATTACAGTTGGGCCGCTTGCGAAGTTTCTGTAGAAATGACTTTTCAATTGACATCAGTGCCAAGCCGGATAAACGTTCTTGTGTATGAGTTGATCTACAGTTGGATTTTATTCTCTTCAACGCAGAAAATGTTCTTTCTACCGATGCTGACGTAGCTGGTATTGTCACAATTAATGTTGTCAATTTAAGGGCTTCAGGAATAACTTGGTTCAGCTGGTTTTCATATATGGCAGATAATATTTCATGGATAGGTTTGTTCGAAAAATCAAAGACTTCTGCTGAATATATTACACTTAATTCATTTTTCAAACGTACTTGATCAAAGTGACTGTTATAGGACTGAAATAATTTGTTTAGTGCCTCATTCGGGAAGTTTTCTCTATAAGCAGAAAATTTTTGAGAATCTAGAAGATGAGTGAACTGAAGCTTTCCATAATCAGAAAATCTGTCAGTAATTTCCATGTGCGTACGATCTAGTATGCTGTAGTACAGCTGCCTGTATTTCAATTCATCATCTCCTTTTCTTCGCTTTAATGGTAGTTCCATTGTATTGTCTGAAGAATTTTCATTTTCCATATTACTCCATATGGACGGAAACCCACTACGTCTGAACTCGGATATAGTATGTTTTAACTTTGATACCTCTTGCAAGCAGTATGCTATGTCTAGACTTTTTGTCTGAAGAATATTGTAGAGCACATCTGTATGTGCGAACACTCTAGCATAGACTTCAAGAAGAAATATATTCTGAAACTGTGTGAAAAAATACAAATATCCTTGAGCCTGCACAATTACATCATCATCCCAGTTTTCTTCAGAGTCATTACAAATGATATTTTCAAAGAAAGCAGTCAGTTGTTCTCTGTATTACTTTACTGTATTTACAAGCCGAGATGTAAAATTCCATCTAGTTGGTGCTACTTTTGGGAGTTTCTTTTTCATAAATTCCTTGAGTTTTTCTGATCTTTTAGGAGATGATGAGAAAAATGCAGCTAAACCCGACAGTGTTTTGAAAAAAATGCGGCATTCTGGAATGGATAAAGTAGTTTGTTGCAAAACTAAATTGAGAACATGGCTGTAACAATGGACAAATAGTGCTTGAGGATACTTTTCTTGAACTTTTGTTTTTAAGCCCCTTAATATTTCCCGCCATAACTGAAGCACCATCGTATGTCTGTGCAATTAACTTATTGCCGACATTGTATTCTGCTATAACACCTTCCACATGCTGAAACAAAGCAGCAGCAGTTTTGACCGAACTGACATTTGTGAATCCTATAAACCGTTCTTGAACATTGGCAGTACTGTCGACATATCTTAAAACAGTGGACAATTGACTCTGATTAGAGCAGTCACTTGTTTCATCAACAACAATGGCCACAAAAGGTGCTTCTTCTATTTCAGATTTTATGTTCTTTATCATAACCCCACTTATAGCAAATATTAAGTCATTCTGAATTGCGGGAGAAGTACCACGGAATACTGTTGAACTCTCAAGATGATTGGCCAGTAAATGGTCAAATTCACTTAAGGAACTTAAATATTCAATGTAATTTCCTCTATTGTCTGATTCCACACTCTCATTATGACCCCGAAAAGTCAATTCTTGTTTTCCTAGAAAGCAGACTGCGTTAATAAGATGCAGTAAAATCTCCCGATTTTTTTTTCACAAGAGCATTGTGTTGGTTGATGTGTAGAACTTTTTGCTTATCTAGCTGTAAATCAATTCTTGTCTTCCCAAAGTTTGCAAAGTTCATGCTACTATAAATATGAGCTTTTGATTTGTCGTGTTTTAGGACTGCCGTTCGAAGGGAATTCATATTAGAAAACCCCTCTTTTGACCACACATTAGTTTCGCGGCTAAATAACAAACATGGCCAGCAAAATAGTTTAGACAGTTTAGAAGTACCACACAACCAATTCCACTTACCATATGATGTTGAAGTGAAATGGCGTGTGTACTCACGCTGTTTTTCTTTTACGTCCATGGACAAATTTAACTCAGGAGTTGGTCTTTCCATTTTCACAATTTCAACTTTCTCGTTGTATGTACGACGGTTAAAAGGCACTTTTAATAAACCTTCTATTACACAGTCATTTTCAACACAAACCTCTCCAGAAACTTGTTCTGCCATATTTTTCACAATATCACTTAATTGGGAAATTAAAAACTTAATAATTCACAATTAATATAACTCTTAGACACTCGAACAAATCACAAATTTAAAATACTGCACTGCAAGAACACAATCACATTAATGAGCTAGCGTACTAAGCATATTGTTGCTTCGCGCCTTCCAAGAAACCGATCACGAGAGCGGCAACTCACCCACCTACAGTGCACGATGGAAACAGGAGGGAGCGGGGGGACGGGGAGTTGTGCGACGTGAACGGAACGGTCACAGGCTACCCTTCGTAGCAGCGGTTTCTCCAGTGATGCCGCCTTGACAACTTGTTTCTTTCGAGAGCAGAGAGCGCATATAAATCTAACAATTACTTTAATTTTAATTACTGTGGTAAAACTAATACGGTAATACAAAATTATTACATTATGTTATAGGCCCTATTATAAACTTTTTCTTTTGCAATTTCCTTGGGCTACCGCCGGTAGCCCCGGTAGTCCGCAAAATACGCCCCTGGACGGAATACCGATCGCTGAGAGGGAGGTCAGGCCGCGTGGAATTTGTAATATCTATCTTTCAAAATTGTGTGACACTGAAGCCTTATCAGTTCTCTTTGGAATTTGACTGGAGTCTGCACAACATTTACAGAAAAGAGCGTCATAAAAATGTTCACAAAGTTCCTGCACGCGACGAAAGATTGCTTAATGGAGAGAGACTAATTTACTTGAATAACGTCACCAGGGAAGGACACAATATCTCTGAAGTTGAAATCATCCACTCTACAAACATTTCAACCGTGAAACGCCGGCTACTTTTGGCGATATTTAGGGCAACAATATAGCTTTCATGGACAGCTCTTTCGGAACTTGGCTCAATGTGCTGCGAAAGAAAGGGAAAAATAAATTTTTAATGACATTGTCACTATAAAAAAAAAATACGCCTACATGGTTAAACGGGCAGAAAATCCTTTAACAGTTTAACAAAAGTTTTTATAATAATTCTCACACATTATTGACAACTGTTAAAAATAAACTTACTATAAAATTAATTTAATTATATTGCCTTTAGAGTACTTAATTAGTTGAAATGATACTTATCTCGTCGTAAGAAGACTACATTTTGACCTTTATTTTCGTTATTATTGCCGTCCTCTCTTCGACGATAATATGAGCGTGGGTATCAGAATGTGTAACTTCAAAGTGACGCTTAATGTTGTACACTTTTGCCCGTACATTGATATGGCATATTGAACATTGTTGTCGTCAGATTGGACAAGATACAAGCCCTCCCAAGAGAGGTTAAATCCTGAACAGACTGTCGACGTACTTCTCTCCATTCTTACTCAAAACGGTTAAGCACAAACGATATGAATGAATGAATGAATTAATTAATTAATGATCCTGCAATGCCTCAGGAATATAATCGAACAGACGAGGAAGAGAGTAGATGATCGTATGCATTCGTACACAATCACAGCCTCAGCGACAGAGAGGAGTGGGGGTCCGCCCTGGGCAGACACAGGGCAGCATCCGGGCGCCCTAGCCCTCAAACACTGTGTTGGAATGGTCTGATATACCTAAGGAACCTATGGTCTCCGGTGACTTATTGCTGAGTAATGAGTTGATGTGTTTACTTGTAGCATGTCGCTTGGACGGTGATACGATGGGTTCTGATAGATTACAAGGAAAAATTAAAAAGTAACCAATTGTGTTCTGAAGTAGGTACTGTAGTGTAATAAACGGTAATACAAACGATACAAAAATTACATGAGTAATGAAACAAGCCTTAGAACAAAACTCATACTTGTTTCTTAAACACTTTAGGTACTGTACAATACACTTAGTTTAAAGCAACTGTTCAAAATGTTGACCGCCATGATCTCTGCAAACTGTACAGCGACTGTAGTCTCAAAACAGTTGATTGGCTTACGTTGACATGTCGTGCAATACGGCGACTGCTGAAATAGGAATGAGCACATCACTCAGTATTAAGTTACCGGAGATCAAATAATATTTCCGCTTACTAGTAGTACAAGTATTGCACGTGTTGTCGTAACATTATCTATTAAACACCCCTTTTCCTCACTCCGCACTCGTCTTCTCCTGAGTCACCGACTAAAGAAGACGAGCGCGGACTGAGGAAAAAGGATAGTTATAGGTTCCTTATATCAAAACACTCAGCCAACATCCCTGAACAACCTGTGAAAGTTTGTCGGTAGAGTTCTGGTTCACCCTGTATAAAGAAGCTAGTATTGAACATTACAAAAGACCACCCAGTTTGTGTAGCTGGTGAATGTTTTTTTGTTGTGCAGTTTCTGTATTTTACTTCTCAGGATCTGGTTATAATTGTTTAATGCTCTTGGGTCTAGAACTACGTGTAATTAGATACGGCCGGCTTTGTGCAATTCCTAATTTCTCTGACCATTAGCAACCGGAGGGAAATTTCACATAGAATTCATAATCTGGAGAGTCTTGTTACCGACTATTGGCGAAAGGGCAACAGAGAGAAATGTGAATCCTTTCCATACAGCAAGATCTTAATTTCACCCATGGTTCAGTGGTTTTTATTGCGGTGGAACATAGCTTAAATGTAAATGGGATTACTGCCTTCGTTTTATATGCTTGATGGAAAATGACATCATTGGAGCGCGAATATGTATGCAAAAACCTATTCTGAATTATCTATGAAAATATTCATTAAGACTTTATTCAAATTTCATGTACAGTTAACGTAATTAAAATAAAATGGATATCGTGCCGGTGAATTCTTCTTATTCCCTAGTCCTTTAGATGTGCAATGCAAGTAATTCTGATTTTTTTTCCCTTGTAAAACTCTACCTGTTGCTAAAGAATGTTTCATAGAGTGGAGAAGTTCAGTTTACGTCACAAGTCGTTGTCGGTTTCCATACATTAGACACAAAAAAGAGTAGGAATATCAAATTTACGTAATAAGTTACAGAAAGTATTACAGTTTCTCTTCCAGTACTCATTATGTCAGGATTTCCCAACAGGTGTGTCGCGCAGCCCCATGGAGTGTGTCGCGAAATTTTGAAATTGAAAAATAAATCGCGGGTGCTCGTGTAAAGGGGGTTAAGTATGAATTGGCTAAACTGGAATAAGTACAGATTTGACTATCCACAATTATTTTTTTCTTGTGTTAAAGGGGTTAAGTTTCCCCCCCCCCCCCAATACCAAAGGATAGAAGTTTATATACCTAACAATTTGACTTAACCCCCTTTACATGAGCACCCGCGAAATTTTATACCATGCATCTCTTTACAACGCATTTTTTTTATTTACAACGAAGCCTTCGATATGGTACATTTTATTTCGAGACAAACTTTACCAATGAAACGTGAACACGTGCAACAATGTTCAGTTTAATTTTTTTGCTTGGCGATAATTCAAATGAAAGTGAACACTGCAACAATACTTAGTAATTCGTTTACTCTTCCCACTTATATTAATGCGAATAATGGATTACAGGTAATTAAAGAGTGGTTTGATTCAAACGCTCTTTCCTTAAACACATCCAAAACACTGTTGTTCCATTTTCACTAAGGTCCAGTGGTCTTCAATCTCCTCAATCTTCCTTTAGGCTCAAAATTCATCATTCAGATTGTTCTTCTCAAAGTTGTGAATGTCCCATATTAACCGAATCCTCAGAAGTTAAGTATTTAGGCATTACGATCCACCAACACTTACGATGGAACAAATATATTACGTATTTATGCAATAGTTTACGTAAAACAATTTATATCTTTGTTATACTTCGGTCATATTTACCAATTAATATTTTACGTCTCATTTATTTAGCTTTATTTCAATCCATTCTCCAGTATGGAATTTTAGGGTGGGGAAATGCTTGTAATTCCAATCTCACTCCACTAATACTTATTCAGAAAAGAATCATTAAAATATGCCTTAATAAACCAATTGATTACTCATCTGAGCTTTTGTTTACTGATTTTAATGTTTTGAAAATTAAACAGATTTATTATATTGCCTTATTAATCTTCATACATAAAAACCGTAATAAATTCAAATTGTATCATCATAAATATGGAACTAAAAGATCCGATTTCATACGACTAGAGGAACCAAAGTGTTTCACAAGCACAGCTCTGAGCCATGGTACCTAGGCCTACTTTGGTCCAAGGTTATACAATAAAATAATTGATAAATACCCAAATTTGGAAAATTTTAGTGTCAGGAATTTCAAAAATAGCGTTAGGAATTTAATTTTTAAAGAATATATATTGATTTAATATGTATATGTATTTGTATGACTTAAATTGTTAAAATTTAAATTGTATTTTTAAATTTAATTTATTCCTGTATTTATTTTTTCTTGGCCCAGTTTGTGTCAAAAAATTATCTTTGTGTTTAGATATCTCCCTGAGCACGAGTTTTTTACTCTTTCAGGGAAGAACTAAGATTGTATTTCTGTCAATGTTATTTTATTAACAATAAACAATAAACAACTTAGTAATAAACAGAGTTTAGAATCGTCAAAACATATTAACCAGTTTCAGTATATATGTGTGAGCAGTTAATAGTGCGACTATTTTATCAAAATTGCTTTTTTTTTATCATCGACAAATTTTTAATTCGAAAAAGACATTCTGTATCAAGTTCTGCGTTAGATGACAGCAGTGCTAATTCAAATAATGTGAGTGAAAATTTCCTTCAGGGTTCACAAAACGTACTGCGTTTTGTAAACATAGTGGATTATTTTTTTTTATTCAATGCAGTGGCACTTGACTGGAGTCATTGGCCGTACAATGGCGATTAAAACTGAAATAAAAGATAGGGAACAAAATAAAGTGAACAATGTGCAAGTGAAACTACGAAGGAGAGGATGTCAGCACTGCTGCATTCTTTCTCTGGTCTCCCAGTATGTATCCACAAAGCTGACAGATGAAAGCGCTGGACAAGTCATAGTGATGAATATTTGCAATATGGTTTTACGTGGCGTGGCGATGAATATAAATAAAATCTCGAGTGTCTTATACGCGGAAATGTTTAGTCAAATCAGTCGATGGTGCCGAAATAAACTAAAAAGAAATATTTATAACTGCCGTTTCCAACTCCATAATTGTGTGAATCAGTATTTTCTACCATGAAAATAGTGAAATCTAAACAAAAAAAAAGATTGCAGTATCTTGAGGATAATTTATTTGTTAGTCTGTCAACCATAAGGCCACGTATTGGGAAACTCTGTGCAACCCAGGCGCAGACTTCACATTAATTTAAATTGGTGAGTTTTAAAAACATTAATAACAAGTCTTTTATCGGACAACCACCATAGATAGGTTGGGATTTTTGACACATACCTTTGGTTTTTTTTTCTAATGACTAATGCCACTCAAGTGCTGCTTGTTTTTTTAGAATATTCGATTGCGTGTTAACATCGACCTATCTATAACACTGGATGTCCGACATTACAAAGAAGTTATTAGTGCTTTTTTTCTGGCGGCACCTTTTTCTTGCATTTTTCATCATGAAACCGAGATATGTGTGAATAATTCCTGTCTGATATTTTTATATCTGTAGAACTGTATGAGCGCAAGGATCAGCATAACTGCGTTAAAACTTCCCTTGATAGATTGGCGCAGTAGATATTCCCCATAGAAGAGATTGGAGAACTGCGGTAACTCGGCAGCTCTTCTTGAATACGGATTTCCGTTACGAGCTCCGTGGTCGTGAATTCTGCAAGCATCGATCGTTTCGCTAGTATTGGTGTGGTCGTTGACTTGTGACTCATACTGTAATCAGCGACGACCTTCGCTGAGCAGCTTCCTTGAGCCTTATCACTACTATTGGCGTATGGTAGGCATAATGACTCTTTGCAGGGTGAACCTATTGTTTCTTCAAGGTGACAGATCCTAGACTGTTTTATCAACCTAATTATTGTTGGTTATTGCCTTGAATGAAATGGTAACTGAACGGAAACAGACCTACTTCTCTGATAACTGCCTGCAGTGATGTACGCAACTAGTACAGTAAAACCTTGGATTACGAGCATAATTCGTTTCGAAAATGTGCTCTTAATCCAAAACACTTGGATATCAAAGCGAATTTCTCCATAAAAACAATACAAACCGAGATTAATTAGTTTCATAACCTGTTATTCATATAAAATACAGTATAATTTAGGTAAAATTCAGTACAATAGTGCAACACAAATTACTTTAGGCCTACTGTATTTTGTTTTTGAATGTCTTTCAGCTGTTTTACTGCTTAGTAAACTTGTTGAACATTTAAAGAAAATAGTTTCACTCTCACTAACGGAGTCACGTCTGATTGCTTGACTAACTGGAATCTTTTGCTTTGACTAAGAATAGAGTGATCAGACGTCGTCTTTTATCCGGACATGTCCTCCTTTTTAGGCCTTTGTCTGGGGTCCGGGCGGATTTTTAAAAAAATCAAGAAATGTCCTTCTTTTCTTAACTTGTATGCCTGACATTTTGAAATTATCGGATTTGACGCCTTTTTCGAGTAATTTGTCTGAAAGTGGCAGCAGCATCGGTTGAATATACTCTTTTCCAACCGTCATAACTCTCTTTTCCCTACTTATTATGGTCGTTGCTCTCATATGTAGGTAACTGTAAAATAATTTTATATTGTTAAGTTTTATCATAAGTATGCTGTAATAAAGTAGATTTTGACATCATTTTAAAGTATAATATAGGCCTAAGCCTAAATCTAAATAAATATTTTCTGTCCTCTTGAAAATTGTAGGTCCCTTGGCTTTCACATTTTAACTGTAAAATACTTCTGAGTATGATATAAGCCTAAATCTGTACTGTAAATATTTTGTAATAAAATAGATATTAACGTAATTTAAAGTATAATATAAACCTAAGCCTGAATCTAAGTACATATTTTCTGTCCTCTTTTTTCGAATAATGTCCTGGTTTTTAAGCTTTGTGTCTTTTTTTTTTATTGATGTGAATCTGGTTACCCTAACTAAGAACCCGTCCAATGACACCCGCTTTTGCCTCGTTATGAGGATTTTTGCGGAAATGTCGTTAAACAGATTTATCGAACGCACTGCTACAACCTTATCAGGGTGGTGAATTTGAACAAAATTTTGTACTGCTTCCCACTTTTACACACCCCTCGCTGGGTAACTATCGGTGCTGGACCCCAGACTCATTTCACCGCCATTATCACCTTCATATCATTCAGACGCTACATAATCTGAGATGTTGTTACAGCGTCGTAAAATAACCCAATAAAATAAAAATAAATACACACCTCTTTAATCTCCTCTCTTTCTTCCTCTTCCTCCTCAGACGAGATCTCCTCCATTGCCTCTTGCTGTTGCTCGCAAGCGAGGCAAGTTACGTACAAATCGTGCTGCTCGTATTGCAAGACATCGCTCATTTATCGAACAAAAATGTTTTCTCATTGTTCGCTCGTTTTGTAAAACTCTTGCAAACCAAGTTACTCGTAATCCAAGGTTTTACTGTAATTACTTTGAAAGAAGAAAACCCATTATCATTTATCAACAACGAAATTAGACCGTTTTCTCTTTTAACTGTCTGTCGTGATAAGGTGTGACGGCAGTACATCGTGGTTCGGACGGATCGTCTCGGACATTTTTTTAGACTATGCAGTTTTCTGTATGACTGCAGTAAAGTATCTATTATTATTACTATTATTATTAATTAATTAATTAATTAATTAGACCTGGATAATGGAAGAGAAGACCTGAAAGCCTTAACTGTACCAGGTAAAATAAATTATTATTATTATTATTATTATTATTATTATTATTATTATTATAAGCAGCTGACTGTACAACCTAAATAAATTGCAACTTGCAAAAAGGGCTTCCTCGACGTATACCAAACGGTCGGATGTGGTTTGTACAAAATCGAAAAATTGTGTAGACATCGTTTCCGTTCTACCCCCCCCCCTCCCCGAAGAGACAGACTCGTATTTAGACTCTGGATGTTCGGCAAAATGTCGCTTAGCCTACTACTGAGGTGACGTACGTCAAACGGGGTTCCGGCACTTTAATTTTTCTTTGTACTCCGCCTAGATCTTGAAATCTTAAAGTTTGATGAAAAGGAAGTTAAAACGACAAAATTCCCGTGAACTGGATAGTAATCATTTCCCCGTCAGCTTTATATTCTACATAGAGTTTCACCACCTTTTTCTCCAGAAGGAAACCACTGTATAGATGTAAATGCATTTCGAGCCACTTAGGAGTGATAGAGCCAATTTTTGTTTAGCATATTAAAGTAACATTTTATTGCCTTCTATTTATTCTTCTGATGTCCAAGTTTAATGTTGACTATCCCACAGATGTGACATTTTATAGAATTTATTTTATTGTGTAAACTGAATTACCAGTATTTTCACTTAAAATCTCTTCCCGCCCAACCAATTGCCATTAGTGAAATGTATTAACTGTACTGTCTCTAAATACTGGCTAAATCTACCAAAAAATGAAATGTATTTCATTTGTGGTATACAGAAGTCCATCTAAGTACATTAGCTTGCTTCAGACATGTTGCAGTTAATGTCAGTTGAAGCAGAACGAACTTTTCTCTTATGAAAACTGTTCTGATTTAAGGCAGAATGTAATATCATTAAATCTAAATATGTACAGTAGTGGCAAAAATAAACCGGACCGACTCTTGTAGCTGATTTCAGAGTCTTGTTGAATCTAGAGCGTCATAGACTGGTAACTAAGACTTTAGTAGTTCGGATCCTGCCTGGGAAGGAAACTTTTTTTTGTTCTTTATTCAAATTTATTCCCAATACTTTTCGATTGCAGCGATATTTTACTACTTAATTAACTTATTATTCCCAGAACATGAATTTTACTAGCTTATTTTCTAATGGCTTTCGAAATGGGCTACGTCAGCAGTCGAAACTACAACAATTTCAATAGATTACTCGCTATCTTGTGAATGCGGGCGTGGCATGCGCAGTGGCTCATTTCGGGGACTTTGATTATTCAGTCGGTCCGATTTTTTTTACCACTACTGTACCTTACGGTAATGTGCAACGACTAGCAAGGTGTGTTGTATGAATATTTTATAAATTAAGTGATAAAATAATCATATTACTTCTTTTCTTAAACCTACATGTTTGTTCATGTTTTTAATTATCTTTCTTGCATGGCCGTTGTGCCTTTTCTAGATACAGTGCCTTTTTATGTTTAATTGCCTTTTTTGTTGCCTGTTTTAAGTATTATAAATGCCTAAACCTCAGGGCTGTACGTCATATTAAGTAGTATTAACAAGATTTTTTATAAGTAATAGTGCTAATTTTATAGAGTCTGAAAATTTATAATTTGATGTTGTAACCTGTCTTGGCCTATTTTACGTTAAAATATTAGTAATGCAATTTTCTGTTTCTTTATAACCAGTATTCGTCATTAGATTACCTTTCATTGGCCTTATAATTGGAAAAACTTCGAAAAAATTCAAGCAGAATCCCTAAACCGCGCCAATGACCATGATCATTATGATAGTGATGGTCAAAGCTCGGAACTTGGGGACTTGTGTCTTTGCACGTGACTAAGCTATCGGACTTCAATGTCAACAAACTCCCGCTTCCAACACGGAGGTACTGTCAGGTCGGCTACAAAAGTGGTTTCTGGCTGCAACAACATATTGATAATATTATGGTAGGTTGAAACACGTAATTTCATAGCATATATATAATAAAAATAAACATGAGAAATAATCAAATTTACTGTTCTGCTGTGTACATTTTATTATAGTGTATGACTACCTACATTCGAAGATTTTTCGGTAGCAGACTTAAAATACTGAATGTTTTCACTGTTACTGTTTTCTGTTCGATTTTCAGCAGTTGCTAGCTGATCTCGTATCTGAGAAAGATAAGTATATTCTAAATTTTTCTCGAAAATAGTTTTCAATTAGTGTGTCACTACTAGGGCAAGCCCCTCTACGTTTCGATCCATGGCTATGGACAGATTTTTCTACAATTTGAGGGACTGCAATGTCTTTCAATGAATTTCGTTTCCAGCCTCTAGTTTGTGTGTGGCACAACTTACAAAATATAAACTCTCCATTCGAAAAAAAATAATGTATCTCCTCCGAATTCTCCACGAAATTCTGTATCTTAAATTTAAAACAAAATGTATTTTCAAACTTCTATAATACCCATTCGAAATAACACGTATTTTCTATTTCCTCAAACAGACCGTTTACCTTTAATTCTCTGAATGTCATTGGCTTCGACATAACAGTTTCTTCGTCCGTCTTCCTGTCATTAGTTGTGGCCACTTTCTTAGTACATACGACTGTCCCTGAGCACTTGCAGCGTGAGCTTTGTGTACGTTGTATCTGTAACCTTACTCATGCACACGACACAAGTCCCGAAGTTCCGAGCTTTGGTGATGGTGGTTGTAGTGATGACGATACTTAGTGGCGGATTTATAATTTTGTCGCCTGTAGGCACCCAAGAATTTCCCTTCCCCATTTTCCTTAAAATGTACCCGAATAAAAAAAAATTCTGCGCTGTATAAGGGATACACCAGCACGTAAATACGTCATATAGTTTCGGGAATGAAACTACAATTATTGTATTGTTTTTTTTTTTCGGTTTATAAATGTAGGATACGGGTCGGTGTTAAGAGAAGTAATTAATGAAGGACGTGCAATATATTTTCTCTTTATGTGAAGGGACATTCCGAAATTATAGCTCAACAATTTTTTCACTATGGTGCATTTATAGTGTATCGTACGTGTCTGTTATCAATCACTTTAATATTGAAGAAGTCGCGATTACAAATCAAACTAATGGTCCCGTAGATCTATTAGGCAACTAGCAATATGCAACAGGAAATTTTTGTCGTTTTTGCTTCCTTCTCCAGATAAAAATATTTTATGTGAAACATTTCATAGCGTATTTTGGTAAACTATTGAATTAATTTCCAATATGCTTAGTCAATTTAAGATAGCAGTATATTATGAAAGTAAATTATTGAAATAGTTTTAGTTTTGTCCTTTAAATATGCAGAAATATGATCTGTACAAATGTAACTTATCGTTCTGAAAAGAGATTTTAAAATGTTATATTTGTTAGGATCAAAATTGTCCATATTTGAAGGATAACATTAAAAGTTCATTCATTACCATAATTCACTACTCTCTTAAATTGACTAAGCATATTGGGAATTAAGTCAATGGATTGCCTAAAACACGCTGTGAAATGTTTCGTATAATTTTTTTTTCTCGGAATGGAAAGTAAAAGGAGAAAAATTGTATTAATATTTTTTTATTTGAAATGTGTGAAAGAATAACCTCTTGAAATTAATGACATTACTAACGGTTCACTCTGTGTATTACGGTTAATTTCCCTGAAATACACAGTCCTTTCCATCCATGGCCACCATGAAGTTCAGAAAATTGAATTTTTGCCAATATCCTTCTTCCACCTTCGTGAAAGTGTCCTCAGAGACTTTCCAGAACGAGCTATATTTCAGTTTATCCTATATCACCTACAGCACTTATTTCTAAACTTTGTAGAAGGTGCAATACGAAAAACGTAAGAGAGAAAAGTAGGGGATCCCTTGGAGCCAAGTACTTGAAAGGCAGATAGAACTTTTTTGGGGTTATTTTACGACGCTTTATCAACGTCTGTGGCATTTGAATGATATGAAAGTGGTAACGCTAGCGAAATGAGTTCACGGCCCATTGCCGAAAGTTACCAACATTTGCTCTTAATGGGTTGAGGGAAAACCCCGGAAAAACCTCAACCAAGTAATTTGTCCCAACCAGGATTTGAACCCGAACTCACTTGTTTCACGGTCAGGCATGCTAACCGTTACTCCACAGCTGTGGACGAGATAGAACTATTAGAGAAACTGTACTAACCTCAAAATTAAGCTAAGGCACTCTGCTGGAAATATTGCCGATCGCATTGAATGTTTATGTATATGAGGGCCAGTGTTATCCAGATCATCAAATTGCGAAGGTACTATTCGCATATAGTTATGATTAAAGTCCGGATTTCTAAGGAAAATTATTTCTTTTCCAAACTTCTAAAGATAAGCAGAAAGGTTACACTTCGTAAGACACACCTAGTTAAGCAGAAAGGTTACACTTCGTAAGACACACCTAGTTAAGCAGTTTTAACTATGTTTGTTAGTGCTTATAAATGCTTATTTCGCAGGAAAACGTTTTTGCTTGCTTATTTTACGATTTTTAATAAAAGAGCATATTTTACCCAAAACTGTAATTTTAAAAGTACTTATTTCACCCTAGCCGTCATTTATCACTGATTTCCTTTTTTGTTGTCTAATAAACAATTTACTTCAGTCGAATGCGTAAGAAAACAATGCTAGAGTATGACCTAGGATGTTGTGAAATATAATACTGCGTAGTTCTAAATATTAGAGAACTTTGGGATTCCCCCCCCCCCCTCCCAAATCACTGTGTCAAGTTTATGAAAAGGTTTCTGGTGAAGAAACAGATATTGAAGAGCAGACTTCTCCAAAAGCGTACTCGCGAGTAAGCCCCTGAACGGAACCGAAGCCAGTACGTAATGCGCGCGCTCCGCCTCACCCATCTCCACCTGTACTGTACTCAATGTTTATGCGCAAACGAAGAGCAGTGGTGGACTGCCATTATCATTGTGTTGGTCGGAGTGTTCCACCGTTTCACATTGTCTTATAATCATGGACGTAGTACATTCAAGGATGAAAGGGAAGAGAAATATATTTTCGTCTTAGTGGGAAGAATATGAAATGTTTAATTTGTTCGAAAAATCTCAAGAGTGTGTTAAAATTCAACATGTGAAAATAATTTATTTTGGGACGTCTGTATAACTGTTGGTTATACATATTAATAAGTATATTACGATACGTTTACACTCAGTTTCGCAAGATATACTTACAGTTTTCGTTTCATTTTAGGTGAAATGCATACAAATATTTTGATAAATTTGAAACAAGAAAATACAAATACAAATCACACACGTATCCTCGGTCTTAAAAAAAAAAAAAAAAAAAAAAAAAAAAACTTGCTAGCTATGTTCTAACTTGGAATATTGGAAAATTAACTAAGCCCTTTACAGAATGAGCATTTGTAAAATCGTGCATATAAAATGTCTTCTAGATGTAATGCGAAATGAATTATTCCATTATTGAATATTTCCCAATCAAAAGTAGAAGCTTCCTAGTATGTCAAAATAATATACAAACGTATGCTATTTCTTATCGTTGCCACAATTCCTAACTGACCGCTCCCATCTGTTGAGGTACGAGTCTCTCCCCCTTCTCTACAGCACACTGTGTTCGGCGGGCAGCATCGGGATCACGAATGACTATATACGCGTTTTGGAGAACTCTGTTGAAGAGGAATTCACCGATTAACTGTGGTGCTTTTCACATGCGCCTGTGATGTCTTGCGACGTCGAAAGAACATTTTCACTTTACAAATCATTCTTCACTGACAGACGCAGGAAAATCTCAGGATGACCTTCCTTGTATACTGCAACAGCCTTCAATAAAGTAAGAGTTCTACGAAACAAATAATTTATCGTATTTCCGTGTATTCGTTTCTGCTTATTTTAGTGCTTATTTTCACCATTTTTCATGCTTATTTTACTGTCTCCGTGTATTCTTCTTTGCTTATTTTGCTGCTTATTTTCACCATTTTTCATGCTTATTTTACTGTCTCCGTGTATTCTTCTTTGCTTATTTTGCTGCTTATTTTCACCATTTTTCATGCTTATTTTACTGTCTCCGTGTATTCTTCTTTGCTTATTTTGCTGCTTATTTTCACCATTTTTCGTGCTTATTTGCTTGTTTATTTTACTGTTTGATTGTACTTAGAAATCCGGGCTTTAGTTGTGATAATATTCTGTATTCGTTAAGCTCATATTCGGAATCAGAGAATGATAATCTCCAAATTTATGTCGGATAGTTAGTTTTTATTTTCAGTCAATCTCTTATCATGTTAAGATGGCAGAAGTAGATGAATGATTGAAAATAAAAACTATCAGACATTATTATTATTTACGAAATTATCTGAACTCAATATGACTTTTAAATTTCCAAATTTATTGTTGACGCTTCTTGAAGATAGGACGAACCCAGCAACGGGGATTACGTCTATTTTGCAATCGTCTATTTGATTTCTTCTTCTCGAAAAATAGAGACCTAATATTATCCCTAAACTGAAGGAGGCATTGTTTCATTTTTAGTTTCCTAATCAAGTCGCGAAATTGTGAACACCAATCCGCGACGCGATAATGCGATGTCGCGGGTTCCTTTCAATGTGCAGACTTACACCATCCGTCATTTCTTCTTCGTCCTGTTATCAGTTTGATCACATTCCCCTCCCCCCGCGTATGTGGTACCTAAGAGGTTACCCCCATTTTCGGCTTTTCCCCCTTCAAAATTTTCTAGACTTCCTTCAGTGGAGCAACGTAACCTGGAGTGAGACAAGTGGCCAACAGGCTTGGAGCTCACATATTCAGTTTCTTTCAGGCCCGAACCCTTTGCGAGGACGCGTTTTGCGTACCTTTTAAATTTCTCCTCCCATTTTCCTCCAATTCGATTCAATGTTGCATCATTGTCTATGTATTGTGGGTCCCTATCACCACGGCATGGCACGTCCTCAGGTTGCGGATAGAGGAGACGGCCTCCAGATATGGAGGGTAGCTGCGAATATATTGAATAAGCAGTCGTGGACAGCCGATAAGGGGTGGTCCTCCAGGTTTGGGGTTGGGCGAAGGGATAACAACCAATCACCGTAAAAAAACAGCTTGTTACGAATTCATACAATAAGCCTCGGAATGGAACTGATTCTCTGGCACGACCACAGCAAAAGAATAAGGTTATGAGATTTGGTACGTGGACCGTAACTAGTCTGTATAGAACAGGAGGGTAACATTAGTAGCAAAAAGAACTAGCTAGATGTAGAATAGACTTCGTGGGAGTACAAGAAGTTAGGTTAGATGGGAATGGTATATCACAAATAGGAGATTACTTGTTGTATTATGGGGAAGGAAACAATAATCACCAATTAGGAAAAGGATTCTCTCTTCATAAAGGAATATTGTACGAAATGGAAACAAAAATTGGAGATTTATCCTTCGAAGAAGTTGAAAAATTCAAATATCTTGGAGCAACAGTAACAAATATAAATGACACTCGGGAGGAAATTAAACACAGAATAAATATGGGAAATGCCTGTTAATATTCGGTTGAGAAGCTTTTGTCATCTAGTCTGCTGTCAAAAAATCTGGAAGTTAGAATTTATAAAACAGTTATATTACCAGTTGTTCTGTATGGTTGTGAAACTTGGACTCTCACTTTGAGAGAGGAGCAGAGCTTAAGGAGTTTGAGAATAAGGTTCATAGGAAAACATTTGTGGCTAAGAGGGATGAAGTTACAGGAGAATGCAGAAAGTTACACAACGCAGAACTGCACGCATTGTTTTCTTCACCTGATATAATTAGGAACATTAAATCCAGACGTTTGAGATGGGCGAGGCGTGTAGCACGTATGGGTGAATCCAGAAATGCATAATGAGTGTTAGTTGGGAGGCCGGAGGGAAAAGACCTTTGGGGAAGCAGAGACGTAGATGGAACAATAATATTAAAATGGATTTGAGGGAGGTGGGATATGATGATAGAGACTGGATTAATCTTGCTCAGGATAGGGACCAATGGCGGGCTTATGTGAGAGCGACAGTGAACCTCCGGGTTGCTTAAAAGCCAGTAAGTAAGGAAAGATCACGATTTTTAGTCTGATAATTTTCATTAGGTATTTTCTTTATTAAAAATACAATACGGTATTAACAATAAGTGTTTTTACTCACGAACTGAGCTGTCCATTTATTATATTATACTGCCTACAGCACATTAGCATACAATATAGAGAGTGAATTTAAATTTAAAAATAATCATAATATGGATATTTAAACACATTTTTGAAAATTGTAGCCGTTCATTTCGATACAGGCTTGAGTTCTTTTATGCATATTATCGCATTAAAGACTATTGTATCTAATTCCAATTACCAGTTTCGTCCTTCGTACTAGTAACTCTGTACCTACTCTATAAAAGATTACCTTACGTACTGTAAATTCAATCTTCACTTCTCTCCGATCCAAAAAGATAAAATTACTCAGACATGCTATCTACTGTCCGTCCAAGTAACTCTGTACCTACTTTATAAAAGAGTACCTTACGTTCTGTAAATTCAATCTTCACTTCTGTCCGATCCGAAAAGATAAAATTACTCAGATATGCTATCTACTGTCCGTCCAAGTGGTTTTATCGCAGGGTCGTAGAAAGGGGGGAAATCACGTGACAGTTAATTACTTAACGAGGCCTTTCTATTTAAGTTATTTTAAACAGTTTAGTAAAACATTACGTAGATGTTCAATTCCTAACACGAAATGTTTTCAGATAAGAGCTAAGACAGCCCACCGACTAACTAGCCTTTACAGAGGGGCGAGCAGAAGCGGTTGAGGGAAACCGGGATGCGACGTAAGCAAACGGACGCACAGTATCAATATTGAAAGCTCTTTCTTCACTGTAAAACGCGACCATATTTCTGGAACGTAAATTCACTCAGTACTCTATACTGTGACCGTAAGGCGACTTTGACTGCATATGCGGCCTTGATTCTGTGTGGAGGACGGTTGAATTCATTAGTAGAAGGGATGGAAGTGAAGTACATTAAAAAACTCAGGTACAATAAAAATTGAAGTAAAAATAAAATGATGTCCCTGTACTAATAGGCTCTGTTTCGGATTGTTGACTAGTTTATAGACTACTCAAGTAATTCTGCCGCAAAGGTTAGGCCAATATCTTCAGCTGTCGTTAGTATTTGAATTGCGTTGTCCTCTGGAAAAGTGCATTAAAATGGACTAATCATAAATGTGTATTTGTGAAATCATGGGAATACGCATTCTGGCTGCAGTGACATAATTCCTAATTGGGACTTAGGTGGAGTTGTTCAGCATTCTATATTGGAATAGTCATTATTCCACATGAAGCATGCTATTCCTGCACAGCAACATATTTGTGCCATATTTAGAGCTACACCTGTGCCGCTTTTAGTTGTGGGACTGCGTCTTTCTTTTATTGTCAGGGACAAACTCGGTTCAACTTCTTCTATTTCTCTGCCTGCATTTAACCTTGTTATCACAAACTTGCAGTACTCCACGAGAAAATCTTTACACAAAATGCAGGAACTTTGCATTTAAATTAGTTAAGACGTAATTATGCCATATGTCTTCCCACCAATCGAGTATCATGAAATATATGTTGGATGAAGCTGCTACGACCCAAGTTTCTTCCCTCGGCATACTATTTCTTTCACAGTCACCCATTACCATTGCATATTAAACCTGCTATTAGCTTGGAATAGCTTCTGCAGTTCAAATGGACCTTAGTTAAAGAATTATAATATTACATGGCATGAATAGTTTCTGTACTTTAAAAGAGGTTTTAAATAAATAATTGAAAGTCTCAATAGCGTCGTTGTTCAGAAGTGACTTCATAATCACAATTACAATTATCGTCTTGTCCTCTCTGAATAGCCTCTATTGTTCGAAGGGATGTTAAAGTAATTAAAATTTCAGTTATCTTATCGTTTCTTAATTATTTTTGTAGGTCAGAAGTGGGGTTAAATATTTAGACTTGCAGTTACCCTCTTTGGATTGTCAACTCATCACCTCTGAATGTCCTCTCTCGTTTATTAGCAGGCAGCGCAATTGTGTTCCCAAACGTACAGCGGATCGAGTAGTTTCTTCTGGTACATCTATTACGTCACGTGGATTCATAAGCAGGGTAGAATTGCAAACAGGTGCGCATAGGCTATGAATCAAAGTATAGTATTGGCAAATAAAAAAAAAAAACGGACCGACCCTTGTAGCTGATTTCAGAGCCTTGTCTCTCCAGAGCACGATAGACTGATAACTAAGACTTTCGTGATTCGAATCCTGCCTGGGAAGAAAACTTTTTTTTTGTTCCTTATTCAAATTTATTCCCAATACTTTTCGATTGCAGCGATATTTTACTACTTAATTAACTTATTATGCCCAGAACATGAATTTTACCAGCTATCGAAAAGTATTGGGAATAAATCTGAATAAGGAACAAAAAAAAAAAGTTTCCTTCCCAGGCAGGATTCGAACCACGAAAGCTTTAATTACCAGTCTATCGTGCTCTGGAGTGAACAAGGCTCTGAGATCAGCTACAAGGGTCGATCCGGGTTTTTTTTTGCCACTACTGTACATTACAGACGCTCCATCGTCAATGATGTTTATGTAAAACACCAAGTTAAGACTACATTGTGAACTGATTCTAATACTGAGTAAGTTGCATTTTTATTGACTTTTGTGTTAATATTATTTTAATTTATCAATCTATGTTATATTTTGTTTAATTTTAATCTGTATTTTTTAAATAATTCTCTAAGTGGGCTCTTTGTGAACACAAATTTATCCCATTCCAATGTCGCTAGAGCCTAAATTAATTTAACTTAATTTGTAAAATATACAATATTTATTTCTTCTTTATTTTCTTTCTTTTAAAAGAATACCTCCAGGAAGATCAAGATCTACGTTATAGTTAGTTGTATTCGAATTTCGGAAGGACTATTTCAGCATAAGAAATGGAAACATACTGTGATTAATGTGAAATGATGATCTGTGCTGTGATGTAATGTATTATAAATATGCCCCTGTAATGTTATGTGACGTAGAAAGAACATTCTCTCAGTTTAAACTAATTTTATGTGACGTTTATAAAAGATTTGCATTTCATAACCTCAGAATGTATGTTTTCGTTTACTGCAGCGCGTATAGGTTTTGATAAACTATATTATAGAGTATATACAGTTAATGTTTATCAAGTTACTAGGCCTATTATGTTCTATAATACATATTCTATATACTATTTCTGTATTATTATCTAATTATATTTTCTCTCATATGTAGTGCTAATACTGTATTTATACAGTCTTACTAATAAACCGTGTATAGTTCTTATATGAGACTTATGCAGAGTTGAGACAGAAAACTTTAATAAACCATATATAAGCAATGAATGTATAAATAGGCTGTAACTATACAATGGGAATTGCTTTGTAGTAGTTATATACAAGAAACCCCTTGTTTAAGAGTTGTATATAGAGAAAAAATGGCCGCCCCTCTAACAGCTGTTCGTATCGACTGTCATTTTATGATGATGGTTGTCTTGTAACCACGGAAGAACAAACCAAAGAGCACAGAATAATTAGAATAATATTGCTGTAGCTTATACTCTTTGACCAAAATACAGTGTGGTAATCGATTAGAGCTAGTTGCACTATCGATACTTAACATTCTACACTAGAGCGCTCTACCTGATGCAATAGAGAACCTCAGATATTCTATTAACTTTCGGAAGGAAGTAATGACGAAACTATGACGTAGCTGTGTAACAGTTATACTGTTATACACGACGTATGTAGTGATTATTAGTAAGGAATTTACACGCGACTTATAAACGAGCTACTCATTGTATAAGTGTAAGACAGTTAAACGTCTGTATAGAGAGTTTTTATTAGTAAGACCTATAGAGTATAGTTACATAGTTAATGTGTATCAGGTTTACTATTAGCCTATGTTGTATAATATATATTCTATATAGGCCTACTAGCTCAGTATTATTATCTAATTATATTTTCTATCATATTTAGCACTAATATTTTGTAGAGTGCTAGTTTCGAAGTTTTAGTGCATTTATGTGGTTAAAAAGTAGCTGGACAGACCATTTCAATTTAATAGCAATCCCACTTACAGTTGTCATGATCCATTATTATTATTATTATTATTATTATTATTATTATTATTATTATTATTTACTGAACTATACCTTTCGTAGCGTCCTGACGTAAGCATCTAGCGTCAGAATTTGAACTCTGAACGGCCAGGATGTACTAACCGATAACTTCTCTAACTTGTTTGGGAACGAAAATGCTCTGCCTGTTTATTAGGTATAGGTCATTCGTTATCTCGTGGAACCTACCTGCGCGTCAGGGAAAGACTGAGAAGTTCCCCTCCCTCACTAAGTTTCTGCCTGTAGCTAGAGAGCTCACTTAGCCCCACCATATAAGGTTCTTCTATGTGCTACGGCGCACGCCAGCATTTGGTTTCACGAGATAACGAATGACCTATACTTCAACCGTTTTTTCCTTCCTATCGTCACAAATTCACTTTCACTTTAATCTGTTATATTTTAATACACTTCTCCGATATTTCATAGATTTCTGTTCTCATTAACTTAGTTATTGGTATCCTCACTATTCTCGTATGGTTTTTACTAGACCCTTCTGCTATTGGTTTGACACCGATTTCACCGTTTTTAATTATATGCCTACCGTATTTATCCCTCAAATATTTTTATTTCACACTATTAATCTGCTAATTTTACCTTTCATCACAGAGGATTATTTAAACCATAAGTCATTAGAAAACCAGCGTTTCACTAATATCATTTTACATTGCTTCAGTCTGAAGACCACATAAATTCCGTCTTTCTAGGCACCATTTTCTATTATTATATTCCTTCCGATGATTCTTCCCTTCCATTTTGCAAGTGTCTGTATTTATACATATAAGAAAAATCAGCGTGAGAAAGATAATCTCTTATTGTACATGTACTGGGTGGGCCAAGACATCGAACTCAAACCTTTGTAATGAACATAAGAACTGGTAGGCTATTTTATTTTATGTTTTTATACAACTCGGTAATAATAATAACGCACATTGACCTTGATCTTGAACGGAGGGTAAGGTGCGGGGGAGGGGTAATGCTAAAGCTTGCTTGTGAAGGAAACTCCTGCACGGCTGCAAATATCGAGTATACTTCGCACGAAAACATGACGACCTTCCCTCATACCCTTCACCAGTTAACTGCAGGCACGCGCAAGGGATAAACCCTTAGCCGAGTTGCCAATTCTTGAAGTCATTGTGATTTGCGAACGTTTTTCAAACTGTGTTCCGTGAAACCGCGATTTTCAGAAAGACTATATTATCTTTGTAAATATACCTTAATTTATAATTACTAAAACAAAATTGGTATAAAAATGAACAAACTTATTTTAAAAACACTTTATATTTATATTTTCACTAACATGTTTTGCCTAAATAAACAAAAAAAATGTAGACTTCTATAATAAGTGTTAAATTCTCATGTTATTGAAGTTCCAGAATTTTGTATTTAATTAAGAATGTTGCGCTGGTAAAATTTTCTGAAACTGTGATCATTGAATATTTATAGAATGTATAGTACAAAAGAGTAAAGTTAGATTTTATCTACTTCGCCTTGGGTGATAATTCCACGAACGCATAAAATCTGTTTACTCTAGTGTGCTATACAATATTTTATTCATTACTGGTATGTAAATTTAATTTTAAATTGTAGGGCTTTTCTTTGTAATGTGTTGGCGAAGAAGTTCATATACATTCATTTTACTATTGCTAATATGTTGGTTGTCATGTAGTGAGTGATTTAAAAACATTTAATTCACTGCTGTAAGTTAGAAAACTTTCAAGCACTGCTGTGAATAATGTTATTATTTAGGTTGCTAAGGACGGTGTTGCTGTTGGCGATATCTCTTTCGCGTACTGTTCACATACTGTTCGGCGAAGTAAATCACGTATAAAATCGTCTATCTTACCGAATTCTGTTTTAATTTGTTTATTTTCTCTTTAGTTGGTGAACCGTAATTCTTAATTTCTATGCCCATATATCCAACTCCGCCGGTTGCGTCCGATGTTAAGTGATTAAGATTTATACTTATTAAACTGCCTGAACTTTCGATTACTTTATGGATAGAATTTCTAACGTTAGACACAATTTTAACACTTTGTTTTCTTAGCTACGCTCCTCTGCAAATAAGATACTCTGTTTTCTTCGACGGTGTTATTTGTTGTTCTTGTCGTGATGGTCCTAGATCTTCAGGTGTATCAGGAGGCCTGGCTGCGGATCATCTCCAACACTCATTAATCATGGCCGGAATAAATTAGACATATTGAAGCGCACAACGGTATAAAACAACACGTCGACAAAGACACTGAGAACGGGTGAAACCCAACAGGTATAATAGAGGCAATGACTACTAGATTTGGCAATGCTGAGATCTATTGTATTTCTGCCACGCGGCTAGGGGTTGAGTAGAGGATGGGGGTTTATGAGGGATTACCAATTCCAAGAAGAGAGGCCGTCATGTTTCCGAGCCAAGTATAATTGCGTGCTTCTACATTAAATATCGCGTTCGGTTTATTTTGGCCTTCTCTGTACTTTCTACGCTATTCGCAAAAAATTAGTTCTCCGTGTTGTGAATGATACGTTCTTTTACAGTTTCTCTTAAACTATCGTTCAGAGGACACAGATGAATGAAATCATATGCGTTGTTGCATTTAAATGAGGATAAACTTTCGGTGCTGTGAAATTTGATAGCTGAAGGGAAAGTTGTGAAAATATAGGCTATTCCATTGTGAACATTCGTCCACGCGTATACTGGGATATTTTTTTCGAACTAATAGCAGTAAAAAATTACATTCCCAAATGGTTTTGTCGCATTGTCTGGCTTTTACATTGTTTAATAATAAATTTGCGAATTGTATACAGAAAATTAAACGTCTTGTTTAAAAAGAGACATTGTTTTGTTCTTCATATCCGATACGGCCCAGTAGACTGTGGTTTTATGCAGCCATTTTTATACTGTACTTAAGTAATACAATTTGTGTGTCTATGAGTTTTCAATTTCAGGCACAGTTCTCAAGGTTATTATTTTCTGTAGAAAAATAAATCATTTTCTTGCTCTGTTTCCGTAGTGATTAAGGATACGTTAATTAAAAATATCACATACACGCCAACATATGCATATAAGCGTGTGTATACAGTGTGTTTCAGAGATAAGTACCGAATTTTTAATATAACACATTGTTCAGCGACAGATATAAAATTTCGCAGAGACATTTCTCAGAACTCTTCATTACACACAGCAACAACATGAAGTAAATGTGTAAAAGTGTTAAAAGTTGTGTAATCAAGATGTATAAAATAAAAATTCATTGACGTTACGTATATTATTTCATTATAATTGTAATATCATTACTGGCTACCGAAGCTGCTCTTTATTAGTGGGTTCGATTCCCAATTGAGTTATCTGGTTAGTGGCTTTTCAAGTTTTCTTTCCACCTATAAAGCGAATGCCAGATAATATCAATTATGCGACTCTTCTTGCCAAAGCACCATCTCGCTATGACGAATTCTGTTGACGCTAGGTACAATTCAGTCAAAAGTTGAGAAGCTTAGTTCATTGTTAAATTTTTGTAATTAGTTTTTTTTTTATTGTAAACTTTTACAAGACGATTTAACATTGTTGAGAGAAGATTTGTTCCTTTGAAAGTTTTAGTTTTAATGTGAAGAAGAAAATAAAAAATAATGGAATGTTAAAATTTTTTGAAATTATTATATTTTTAAATTTCTTAAAAGTTCAAGTATTTTCAGAGGATTTTATACTTCGTGGATGTTAACCGCAATCTCATGCCCATTTATTGCCTGTTTTATTATGTTATGGGCTAACATAGCTTTACTGTTAACATTTCAGTAACCAGAAACATTTTAGATGAAAATGTGACCAATTGTAACGGATAAAATAAAATGAATCTGATATTTTGAAAACCCTTTGCATAAAACAGAATATCAGGGAAATTATGAGAGTTGCCGAAATCGAAGTTGTAGCTTTTGGTTTATTTTTTTATTATAGCAATAACACATACACGATTCCTACTGTTCTCACATGTCTCTATTTTTTTTTTATAGGTAACGCCATCAAAAGTTTTCGAAATGTCGCTCTTTTATTTTATCCGTTAAAGCAAGTAACAGATTAATCTTAAAATATTTTACATATTAAAATTTATTTGTGCAGGTATCTTATTTCATACTGTAATAAAGAAGGCAATATGAGGTATTGTTAGCGATTAGCGAAACTAAGTTATTTAAGAATGCTCTGAGCAGTAACATGAGCTGCTGCCAGGAAGTCAAAGGAAGCTTTTAATAGAAACAGGAGCATCTTCTGCGGATCTCTGGAAAAAGAACTAAGGAAGAGACTAGTGAAGTGCTTTGTATGGAGTGTGGCATTGTATGGGGCAGAAACATGGACATTACGACGAAGTGAAAAGAAGCGACTAGAAGCATTTGAAATGTGCATATGGAGAAGAATGGAACGTGTGAAGTGGACAGACAGAATAAGAAATGAAGCTGTTTTGGAAAGAGTGGGTGAAGAAAGAATGATGCTGAAGCTGATCAGAAAGAGGAATTGGTTAGGTCACTGACTGAGAAGAACTGCCTACTGAAGGAATGGTGAACGGGAAAAGAGTTCAGGGTAGAAGAAGATACCAGATGATAGATGACATTAAGATATATGGATCATATGAGATAACAAAACAGGAAGGCAGAAAATAGGAAATACTGGAGGAAACTGGGTTTGCAGTGAAAGACTTGCCCTTGGGCAGAACACTAAATGAATAAATGAAATAACTTTTGAGAAATTAAAAAAAAATGAATAGCTTTATCTCTCGATTTTCTTTTTGTTTTTATATTGTGGCGTTTAAAGAGACAAATTCTTTCTAAACAATTTTCAAACATTGTAAAAAAATGTAAAAAATTTATGCACAAAACTTAATTATAGAATGTTAAAGTTATAAACTGCATTTGTTAATTTTTTTTACTAACACTGTAACTGCGCAGTCGATATAGCGCCGCTAAATAACTTAAATACAGCATATTTATATCAAGCTTTAGTGAATGGTGTGTATATTTGCATGCATGTTTTCACATTGCTTTCACATCCGGGTTCTAATGATCAGTACTTTACATCCTGACATGATATTTTGTTACACGTACTTTGCTATATGTTGTTACGTTGTAGGGAAATTGGCCAATCGGTTATAAGTTATAACGCAATTCAGCAATTTCTTCCATTTATCTGAATGGAAAACACGCTCCCAATTAACTTTTAGTGGAGAACATCTTATTTTCAGAAATTTATTACCGACTTTAATCGGTGCAAGTTAAGTAATGTTATTTATTTACACATAACCTTCGCTGATATAGTGAAGGCGAAACTGTTCGTAGTGACTAAGAACCATGTCATGAAGGTTAATAGGGGACAAGGACTCAACTTGCATCATCTATTCACATGTGTACCAATTTCCACGTTTTGGTTATAGATATTGAACCGAACCACGAACTTCAGGACTTGTATTTTGAATGAACCTTGGCTCTTGCGTTAATTTCACAAAAGAAGCAAGAATATAATAATGATAATAAAATTGAACTCCAAAGCGAGGGAGTGCTTTATTTAATGAGAGCAAGGGATCAAGGACATGTTTTTGGCAAAGCAAATGTTATGAGAAGACTCTGGCGAAGGTATTGTAGACGATATCCTTCAGCCATTCCATTGGTATTTTGCCAAATCTCTTGTATAATGAAGTGCATAGAGGTTGTATGGGCATTGTCCTAATTAGAATTTGCAGATGGTCGTGTTATTTAATGTGATTCGCGGTCTTGAAGGTCTGGCCTTTTGACACTCATTAGGAGCTAATTTTCTGGTAAGTACTACAAGTGGTCAATCATAGAATTCCGTGTGTTCAACTCTTCGTAATATCTGTCAACTCCGTCATAAAAACCCCCTTTTAAGGTCGGTTTCTCGAAAAGAAAGGAGCTTAGAGATTATTATCCTGTCCTTGCCTGTCTGCCTGCTCCTTTGCATATTTGCCTATCTCTTTCTACCTCATTCTCTCTGCCTCTTTTCCCGTCTGTCTGTCTTCTCGCCGGTCTTTTCTGTCTTTGTGCCGCCTTTGCCAGTCTGCCATCGAATTCCTGTAATACGTCTTTCTTCATACAATATATGATTGAGGCGATTTTTGTATCAAATTTGGTACGTATAGAATAATGCTGGAATTAGGCAAGAGCATCTTCTGTTACAGTCTTTGTTATATACAGAAGTAAATGTCAAGAGAATTGACAATTTCGATTCCGTATCCTGTATCTTATAATCGCGGAAAGGATTTCTATGTAAATATATATTTACTAATATAGCTAATATCAATTATATTGTCCACACCTGTGGAGTAAGGGCTAGCGCGTCTGGCCGCGAAACCAGGTGGTCCGGGTTCGATTCCCGGTCGGGGTAAGTTACCTGGTTGAGGTTTTTTCCGCGGTTTTCCCTCAACCCAGTATAAGCAAATGCTGGGTAACTTTCGGTGCTGGACCCCGGACTCATTTCACCGGCATTATCACCTTCATCTCATTCTGACGCTAAATAACCTAAGCTGTTGATAAAGCGTCGTAAAATAACCTACTACTCAATTATATTTTGTCGACCTGGCTGGCGAGTTAGTATAGCGCTGATATTCTATGCCCAAGGTTGCGGGTTCGATTTCGGGCCAGGTCGATGGAATTTAAGTGTGCTTAAATGCGACAGGCTCATGTCAGTAGATTTACTGGCATGTGAAAGAACTCCTGCGGGACAAAATTCCGGCACTTCCGGCGACGCTGATATAACATCTGCAGTTGCGAGCGTCGTTAAATAAAACATAACATTCGATAACATTCAGTTATATTTTGCATTATATTAATGTTTCACAATGTGTAGAGTTGAGAAATGCTACTTTTATTTTCCATATTTCAGAGTTTAGTACATGTTTTAATTAATTTCTATTTATTTTTCATATAAAACAGTCCATATTATATTAAGCTTAACAATAGAATAAAATAAAATTCCATTAACTTTTAAAAGTACATCTCAACAAGAATTTTAAACATTTTCAGTAATTCCTTTAAAATCAGAGTTATTTGAAAATTAGCATTTCTCTCAACAATGGGAAAGCAAGCTAAGAAACTGTATTACTTTAATTTTGAAGTTTGTAACAGAAAACAGATGTGCAACTCCACAGTTAAATGCCAGTCAGAATATACATTGGTACTATAAAGGCTGTAAATATGCCAGAAAGTACCACATTCAATCACTTTAAAATTACGAAGTTACATTTCAGAATTTAAAGATGGTTTATCAAATGACAATAAAACATTATTTTGTAATTTGTGTCAGTGTGCAGTATCATGTACACAAATGTTACTGGTATAACAACATATTAAAAAAATGATGTTTTGTTTGAAGTTCACATAACAAAATAGTACAATGAAAGATAAGGTACATCCATTGTATTCTTTGTTTAGTTTGATTAAACTGTACTAATATTTAACGTAGATAGTCATTTTTTATCATTCTATGTCCGTATTTTGATATAAATAAGTACATATAGCCTATATTTACATGTTTCATACATTTTTAGTCCATATGAATCCGTTCCCTGCTTACAATATTAAAATGTAATATCTTGGGTTCCAATAACTGAAGTCCATAAAGTTGAGTAGCCTATATACCTGTGTTTCGTGCAATATAAGAAAATATACATGAATGCCATTACCTTGAAATTAGTTGATAGAAACTGATGTAATTACGTACTTTTCATTGTGTTGATCAACGTATGCCGCCCGTTACCTAGTATTTACCTAATGTAAGATTTGTTACTGTAATTATGTTCTGTTTAATTGTCTACATTTCTCTAAGGCGCGCATACATTCGACCGGGCGCACACCAAATGAAGCATTTTCTCTCTCAACGAAACATTTTGTTGCAACGTGTTGCAGACGTGTCGGTTGCCATAATATCACAGTCCAGTATATACAGTCACGAAGCCTGAGTTGTGAGGGTGCTAGGAACAATAGACTGTGCCGGTACTATTTGCATTGTCTGTAATGAGGCGATAGTAGCGATCCTAGTGGTTAGCAACTATCTATGGATGCATATTTACTACGTATTGAGCTTCGTGACTGTATATACTAGACTGCGATAATATGGAATGAGGTGCTCCTCACTGGTTGCAACAGCATTGCGCAGCTCTTTGCAACGCGTTGCAACAAAGGGCGATACTGCGCTGACGGATATCTTGCAACAAATGCTTGAGGCATTTGAAACTGTGCTTGCGCGATGATAGAGCATTCTATCTGTTCACTACAGCCTTCGATAGTGCGTTGTAGATAGTGTAGTTGTGCCATATTTGTTTTAGTTTTAAAGTTGCCTGACCCTAAGTATTGCATTCCTTTTTCTAAATCCCAAGAGGTGATCAAATGTAGTTACACATTAACTGCAGTAATTGTAGAATCTATAGGGGTCATATTTAATTTCTGTAACAACTAGCAGTGTCTCTCTCTTCATTGATTTGATGAACCCAATAACCTCTTAAAGGGGGAGACTGTGAAAATTCATCATGTCTGACCAAAAGTCACATTTTTTCATTTTTCTTAGAAGAAATAACTTACGCTTTAAAGAATATTATAATCTTAAATATTTCTGTCAATATAACTAAATATTTGTCAGACCCGTAACAATGGAAGAACCCAATAACACTTGCACAATTAGGCCAAATAGCCTATTGGGGTGGATGGATGCCCTTGAGACTCGGATTGCTACTTCTATTCATGTGATTGTCTTCTCTGGCAACTAGTAGGCGTTTTTACGAACTCATAGAGCAGCACAAATGGTCCGTCCCAGCAATCTGTGGAGTAACTTCGCGCATATGGGGACGGAGTCTATCTGTGCCGAAGTGTATTGCGGGCAGCATCAGCTCGAGTCCGCTAAGGGGTATGATGCTCGTGGTAGAAATTATCCCCTCCTGCAAGCGATTGCTCGCTTCTTCAAGCAGTGGCTCCTACCAGAGCAGTCATTGGCCCTAGTCCTCCCACATACTACTTGCGCAGAGGTCTTGTTTCGTCTTTCTACTCCACAGATACCTGGGAAGGATCATAGATAAGGATAGACCTGCATGCAAATATCAAGTACAGTAATGCGTTACCGCAGACCATCATAGTTTGAGAGCCCAGACGGACTGCTTGTCGCTTCTTCAGGCAATGTCATGTCTTCGCTATTGTGTCTATTGTGTGTGTAGTTGATTGCACATCCTTTGTGACTTGCAACGAAGAAGCTGACGGGGTAGCCTTGAAGTCATAAGAGTGTAATTTATTCCGTTCTCTCCTCTTTCCCCCCCCCTCTCCCCGTAATAAATGGATGCAAGTCACTTGCGGCAGCAATTTCTATCCTATTCTTAGGACGTTATTTTCTTGCCTACCATGTTTACACTAAGTACGAATAATAAACAATATTCTGCTTTCTCACAACTTCAAAATAACAGGATTCTTACAGCATATAAATGTCATAATTATTTTTTTTCGTGCATTTTCAACAGACTTTGCTATTATTGTTATCATAATTTCACCATGTTTTCCACATGCAGAGATCGTGCGATTGTTCCTGTGGGACATTCCTTCCGAGTACTTCAGTTCTCGATTGCATTATTGTATGTCATCTCATTGTCCTTAGTTCAAAGGGAATTTTTAAATAATTGTCTTTGTAGAAGTTTGCACGTACATTCAGCAAAGAAATGAAATCAATTTATTGTTGAAGGTTGAAGGAAGGTGAGACGAAGGGTGAGGGGAAAATACAAAATATTTCCATTCTTAGCAATTTTATGGTGTATGCCTCATTTTATTAGTGAGAACTAGGACTACAGAATTGTCCAATCACCAGTCACAAAGAGTTTAAAAGTGGAAATGTCCGTAAAAGGTAACGTTAAACATTTGATGCACTGGTTGAAAGCCACAATTAATGTTACAGGTATTAAAACTTGATTTTCTCAATAACGTTGCTCTGTGACATAAGTGAGGTGTACGCTTGGTCTTCACATATCGTCTATCTTACTAGCGTTTCGTCGTTGTTCCTGTAATAACTCCTTTGTGATATATTTATTTTCAGATTTTTGCTCTATTAAATAACTTAAATAGTGATACAGCAAATAAAATCTCCTATATGTAATCATATTTCTTTCCTTTGAAAATGTAAGAATACACAATCCCCTATGTACGGCTCCCATAGGATGAATAAATGTGTTTTGTCCTCCTACCGAAAAATTGTATATTTTGCACATAGGAATTATTGCAGGAACAACGACGATTTGACAAAGTTACGATTTAAGTTTAAGTAAACTCTAGAACTTACAGTATAGGTGGAGTCATGCTGTTCCGAGCTATTTTAATTTTCGCAATAAATCACATAACGTTTTGTTATTCTTTTACTGCCATGAAAATTCATGAATTTTTGCCTTGCGAAGACCGCGATGTGAGAAATGGCAAAATAGCTATTATCTTGTCGGATATTAATGTTTTGCGGTCAATTAACGTATATGTTAGGACTTGACGATATTAGATGTCATTGAAAGTTAATTAGTTACATTTATGCACAGAATTTGAATTACTTTTGGCTACCGATATTAAAATTACTGATGCAACAATTGCAGTGAAGTTATACGTTTCTGTTAATATTAAAATATACAATAATAATAATAATAATAATAATAATAATAATAATAATTCAGTTGACAGAGTTCCAAGTAAAATGAACAATTCGGAGACAGCTGCTCTCTTGCTAGAGAATGAGCCAGATGAAACAAAAGGAGATGTGAACATCTTCGATCAGTTGTGTCATACTTCAGCTACAGCAAGAAAAACAAGACAGTGGCCACTTACAAGCAAGCATTCTGATGGAGGGGCAGATAATTTTTTTCTTCCGCCATGTTAATAATGTCAAAACAAGTACTTGTACAAATTTTGGCCACTCGAACAAATTACGAGGACCGTAAAAATGTTTCCCTGAAAGAAAGAAAACACAATTTCATTGAAAAAAATATATTGAAACAGATATAACTGTTGAGCTATTTTTCAACATATTCCCCACTGAAATTGAGACATTTGTGATACCATGTGATCAACAGAGATGTGTAGACGGCTGTCACACTGCTTCCGATCCCAGGCAGCAGACTTCTACGATAGGTGATTCCACGGAATGACAGATGTTTCAATTCCAGTGCGGAATATGTTGAAAAAATATATAAGAAATTGCTGTATCTGTTCCAATAAATCTGTCCATGAAATTTTGTTTTCTTTCTGTAAACGGCCCCAGGGAAACATTTTTACAGCGCTCGAGTAGCCAAAATTTGAATAAGCACTAGTTTTGTTATTGTTAACATGGTGGAAGAAGGCACGAAAGAACACAAGAAGACAGTCCTTGAAGGAACTTGGATTGGCCCAAAATACGTTTTTTTCTTTCTTTGTTTGCTGTGTAAAATGTATACGCCACTTACATTACACAGATTTATTTTGTAATATGACAAATAAAAATACCCTTTACTAGCTTGCAGGCTACAGAAATTCGTCTTCGGGGCCGTACATGGCTTGTAGGCCAAAGTTTTTGTAACCCTGAATTGAACCCATGTTCCTTCGCAACCAGGAAAGAATATAATCCAATCAGAACCATCTGGCAATTGGGAAATAAACCTTTCAGTTGCATTCTCCGTTCCGTTCTTTCTTCCTTTCTTTCGTCTCCCCTCCCATTTCCCGTTTTAACTAAACGCAATCTAGCCTGGAGGATAACAGCTGTTTGGAATGAGGTTGCAGTCGGTGTTACAATACCACGTGTTTTTTTGTTTGACAGTGTGGCACAGTTTCTTCATTGACCTGAAACACAAAGATAAAAAGACCGTTTTTGTTGTTTTATCACACGACTTAAGATCAATAACAGATAGTATTGTGATAGTTGTGTATAAACACAATTCATTGAGGAATTCTTTGTATACATTGTATTGTCTCAATTTCAAATTCCAAGGATGTGACTAATACTTTGAGACCAGCCTATTACAGCCTTATCAATAAAATACCTAGTGTTCGATCCTCTATAAGGCCCGTTACACACTTGAAGAGATCTCGCTAGCGAGAAATGTGTTGCGAGAAAGAGGCGAAGAGCCTTCCTCCACACACTCGACAAGTTCTCGCTATCACAGATCACACCTCGCTATGATCTATGCACTGCCTTCATGCAGAGTATTTTTCTGATTATAGTAACCACTCGTTGGGAGAAATGTTAGGTATGTATTTACGTATATTGTCGTACTTTACAAATTATGTACTAACGCTACTATCTTGCATCTGAATCTTCAGATGATGAGGAAATGGACTTACATGAACATATTTTGTTAATGAAAAGAAGTAGGCCTAAAATTAAAGCCATAAATACCTGGAAATCACATTGAATCTCACGAAGATAAGGACCAAGTTTCGGTCACTGATTTCGATTTGGATGATGATACGTTTAGGCGCTATTTCAGGTTGAATAGACCTCAGTTTTTTTGCCATTCATGATATGATAAGAGGATTCTTTGCTATCTTCTGATTAAATTTATGTAAACTGTTAAGACATATAGATACATCATTTCAAATGTTATAATTTTAATATTATTAAATCTCATGAAAATAAAATACAGCCCTATTTATTTTCAGATCATCTGAAATTTGTCTCGGATTTCTTCTTTAAGTTTCGTGTTTTTATAGTTTCCATCCCATGTAGGTCTCATATAAATACGCCTACGGATGACATCATACAAATTCGATAATTTTCTGTCTGCAATTATCAGCCATCTTTCCTCATTTTCAATAAAACAACACAATTCGTCGCCACCTGTGATAGCCTATTACTTCATCTTTTTCTATATTCAATCGCCATAAAGAAAATGTCAAACATCTTTGATAAATGTGTCAAGAAACATATTTTGTTAATGAAAAGAAGTAGGCCTAAAATTAAAGCCAGAAATACCTGGAAATCATATTCAATCTCACGAAGAAAGAGAGAGTTTCGGTTACTGATTTCGATTTGGATGAAACGTTTAGGCGCTATTTCAGGTTGAATAGACCTCAGTTTTTTTTTGCCATTCATGATATGATAGAGGATTCTTTGCTATGTTCTGATTAAATTTATGTAAACTGTTAAGACATATAGATACATTATTTCAAATGTTATAATTAATACTATTAAATCTCATCAAAATAAAATACAGCCCTATTTATTTTCAGATCATCTGATATTTGTCCCCGGATTTCTTCTTTAAGTTTCGTGTTTTTATAGTTTCCATCCCGTGTAGGTCTCATATAAATAGGCCTACGGATGACATCGTACAAATTCGATAATATTCTGTCTGCATTATCAGCCATCTTTCCTCATTTTCAATAAAAACAACACAATTCATCGCCACCTGTGATACTACTTCATCTTTTTCTACATTCAAGCGCCATAAAGAGTATAAATGTCAAACATCTTTGATAAATTTGTCAAGAAAATTCGCTGAGCTACCGACTTCAGCGAGAAACTCGCTCGAGGTTTTCGCCTCGAACGAGAATCTCTTCCAGTGTGTGAACGTCCATTTGAATCCTTGTTATCAATCTTTGAATTTTTCTCGCTGACAGGATCTCTTCAAGTGTGTAACGGGCCTAAGTCTGTAGGTACTGTGATAACTTAGAAACTTAGATGGACAAAGTCGTTGTGGGACGGATTTCCTCTCATCATTTTTCTCGTCTGTCGCTGTGGATGTGTGAATAGCGTTCCCGCTTTCAACCAAGCCACAGTCTAATACACACAGTCGCGCAACTTCAACACTTTTTTTGCCAACATTCGCGACACTAGCGCCCAAGCGGCAGGCAAGGCACTGGTCATAGAGTTGATACAGCCAGCACGTGCTTTAAAGGGATGCGAGATGTTATAATAACGTTTTAATCATGCGTCGGAATAAAGGTAATGTGTGCAATGACGAAAATTGCAATAACAACAAGTTTAAATCTCCGAATTTGTCGTTCTTCAGATTCCCTAAAGTCCAAGAGAAAATCATAACTCAGTCATAACCTATAATCCACGTTGTAGGTAGCCTACGTATTGTGTTCTATAAAACATTTATCACTTATCAGTTACCTATTTGTATGTCAGGAAGGACAGTTTAAATAAAAACAAAGTAAATACCTGTTACAGTATATTATTATTTTTTTTTTTGCAAAGATCATATGTGTAAATGTGTAACCATTCCGATTTTGGATAATATATCTACAGTTTTTAATGCAAGTAATTCCATAATTTTTGTATTCGTGTTTTTTTCTTTATATTTTTAAAAAGTTTAATATTATATAGCATTTAAGTAGGTATCATGGTGTTAATTTTGCAAGAATTCATGGAGTATAGTAATCCTTTTGCAAAATATTCACTTCTTGAATAAATCCAGACTGTGTCGATAAATTTCTGATGTGTTGCTGTAGATTCATGTGGCAGACGTATTAAGTTCTCAAGAAATAAAAGAGCCTTTTTTAATTTAATAGAAAAAGCAATCTTTTCTGTAATAATTTGCATGACTGTTAACTGTTATTGGTGTTGATTTTACATTCCCAGTGATTATTTGAGCCGTTCAGTGCAGAAGTGGTCTAGGTCAAAATCAAGCAATGAGGTTTAAAGTAAAAATTCTGTAAAATACAGCGCAAAGTAGCAATTAATATATCCTTTGTGCTATTCACTGACCATTAATAGTTTAAATACATTCAATATTAACTGCCACTTTGCGCTGTATTTTACAGAATGTTTACTTTAACCCCTCATTACCCATTTTTGACTTACACCACTTCTGCTCTGAAAATAAAATTAGGCCTACATTTTCTGAGTTAATTGAAGTTACAATTTTTTCAACAAAATTGTGTGTTCATTTATCTGTTCTCACCTACGTCATATTAACAGTAAGTGCATGTAAATTTCGTATTATATAGGTAGGATAAGTTAAAATTAGGCATTATGTGTGAAAACTGGAAATGTAATGTAAAATGCGGTAAACTTGCCATAAAAATTTAAACCATAACATCAGCACTATTTGTGACTCAAAATAATAAAGGAAATACCGGTTCTTAAGAAATGGAAAAATAATGAACTTCATATTAATGTTTAAATCCTCCCCTTTTCTTTATTTTCAAGATTACCTCAGCGGCCGAGTTTACCTCAATTTGCGGTATGCAAAATCGTTAATTTCTCAGGAAATATGGAGAGGAGTTCACCACGCGATGTACCCTACAATTCTGAAGCTACTAATTTTTACTCTTCTCACAGAAAATGCAAAGTTCCAATGATTCATAAATATATTTAGGAATGAATTGAATTATATTATTTCAAACCATGATACGTGACCAGGGCCATGATTCAGTTGTAAGGAGCAGAAAGAATTACGTTTATTCCCAGCTTCTGAAACTTGTAGATTAACTGCGTGTGAAATTCTTCCAGGATTCTAAAGTAGAATTAATAAGAACCATATACACTTATTGTATAGCATAAAAATATAAAATAAATTACGCAAAACCCGTTTTCTGATGTGTTATCATAGTCGTGTACACACTTTTAACTTGCCTGCCGCTAGAGGGCTACTGTCGCGCCAGCTGTCAAATGTGGGCATATTTTATACGTATGAGTTGCGTGACTGTATCTATTAGACTGTGACCAAGCCGTCAGTGATTCGAATTCCAGCATGAATGGAGATTTACCTCCATTCCATGGGACTGGGTGTTTATTCCTTCCCTTGTGATTGTCGTGTGATGCCTCCGCGGTAGCCATGCATCTTGTAGACCCCCACGGTCGGAGCGGCCTACAATGTGAAATTACAGTAATGGTGAAATATAATATTTTCCCCTACACCGCATTGGCTAATAAGTGTGTATAAAGGACGTAAAACAAAGGAGGACTTTTTGAAGTAAAACTTTTTTAGGCATGAAACAAAATTCTGTAACGGACGATTTAGTCAGGCTGTACCCCCCCCCCCCTGAGAAAACAAAAATAGCGCTTCTGTTACCGATTTTTATTACATCAAGGAAACTGAAATAAAACATAAACATTGTATATCTTTGCAAAATGTAAGATCTGCAACTTCAGTTTACCATGCGAACTCCGAGTTTGTTTTGGTCAATTTGGTCTTTTAGGTATGTATAAGAATAGATGTAACAATGAAAGTAACTGTGGAATATTTAGCGCTTATACCTATTACCAAAAAAATACAGTCCCTGCCCATGACTTTAAGATTTTACTCAAATAAAATTGCCCTCCCAGTTACTTTCAGTCCACAGCTGTGGTGTAACGGTTAGCATGCCTGACCGTGAAACTAGCGGGCCCAGTTTAAATCCTGGTTGGGACAAGGTACCTGGTTGAGGTTTTATCCGGAGTTTTCCGTCAATCCATTAAGAGAAAATGCTCGGTAACTCTCGGCGTTAGGCCCCGGATTCACTTCACTAGCATGATCAGCTTAGGGGAAGGATGTTGATGAAAAGTCACCTTATTTTTCACATTAGAACAATGCCTAGTAATATAGAAATCTTTTCTATGTTAATATCAGCGTAAAAAAAAGTACGGTAATTTGTTATATTGCATTTTTTTATGTTTTAAATTAATAGCTCATTTTTATATTTTTTTCGGCATTTTTGCTCATTTTTAATAATTTGAAGAACTTTTAGATCATTTGGAATGCATTTTACTTTCTTCTTTACCGATAGGTCTGTTAAATCATTTTCTAACCAAATAGGTCAGTAGTAATTACCTACTGAATAAGTGAATAACAGTGAAGTTTGAGTTTTATAGTTTGGAACAGACTCTAAAGTCCATCCCTCATTCCACTGAAGGTTTCACCTTACACAACGAAAGTAATATAAAATGCTTGACAGCAGCTTAGTTTAAGTGAGAACTTTGACCGCTACTGTTCTTTTGTCGGTACGAGGATGTCTTTAGAATTTATGTTTGGATGGGGGGAAACTTTCACCATGTCCTAGATAGGACGTTGTGTCCTCAACATGGTTTGAAAGGGATGTCTACTGTAGTAAACAGAATTTTTAACACAAAGATTGCAAGAATGCATGCTGCCCACAATTTGTTTTGTCATTCACATTCCCTCATCTGGAAGATTTGGTAACAAAAGTGAAGCGCGGAAGGAGGGAGAGACTGAGAATGAAGGCACTGACATGGACCATCCCTGATTGAAACACATTGTAAACTCTCATTAAAATCTATAGTTTTTCTTAAAACCTTCATTTTGTTCCATGTTCTTTTCCTTTACCTTAGCCAAATTCCAGGAAGTTGCCTCCTCTGTCCGAGATTTGCAGGGCAGTCATTGAAACAAGGTGATTAATTTTTAAGAAGTTGTGGTGCGAGTACGGTGAATAATATTTAAATGTCATTTTCTTTTAATTTCATGTCATTTTGCCATTAGTTTAAAAGAGCATTTTAATGATCATTTTAAGTAGATTTTTAGGTCATCAACATCCGTCCCATAAATTGACCACCTTCTCATTCAGACGCTAGAAAACCATAGCAGTTGATAAAGCATCGTAAAATAACCCACTAAAAAGTTATTTTCAATATAAACAAATAGACGAATAGAATTTTTACGTGTAGCCTACTGAATGGGTATAATTCCTTAAAGGTCTCGAAATAGGGTATTTTAACGCCATTGTACTTGAGCTATACTTCGTATAGTGAGGCAGAAATTTTAACCATGATAGCTTCTGGGTCGAACATAGTACTACATCATTACAGCCTGTTGTCTACTGCGCTACAAGGCCGTTCGTCCTGGAACCTAACACAGAATCATCAAAGTAACATCATCTACAGAAGCGCGCCTTTGGTATTGCGTAGAAGTCTGCAGTAGACAAGTTCACCATTCAATGTTAATGAATTCATCGTCTTATGTTAAACGATGATTTGTTAGTATCTTCCCACTGAAATTCCTCAGTGCTTACAACAGTTATCTGTAAGTTGCTTTTATTCAGTTGATGTGTATGCTTTTATGATGATGTATGCGTTTATCGACCTCTCCATTCGTGGAAAAAATCGTAATACTAATTAATAATAAATACAGTAATATTTACTTATCTTCAAGGATTGAGGTCTTTGCCGGTTAGGCCATTAAACTTGAACGAATGTTCAAGACTGGGCATTCTCAGGAGCTGAATTCTCTCATCATGTAGTAAGCTCCGTTCAAAATTCATTTCAGAGGGTTTTTCGAACTTCTTATTGGATCAATATTAATGAATTTGTATATATTCAGAATTTCTTCAAAATCGTATGGGCAAAGTTCATGGCAAACAGTTTTATAAAAAAACTTCGAGTTGGACATAGATTATTATTATTATTATTATTATTATTATTATTATTTTTTAACTTTCTGAACTGAAATTAATGTACAGCTGTCAAAGAAAAGTGGCCGCACTCGTGAACAGCGAATATTTTCCAAGTCCACGTCGGTTCACGGTGATGTTACACGATGCTCGCGCTTGTAGAAGTAGTTTTGGAACCATGGAGTCATTCGATATCTACATGTCGTAGAGTAGCGGTAGAGTGCTCGCTTGATGATTCGAAGGTTGTGAGTTCGAGCCTTGTTCGAGTTATTTTATTTTGTTATTATTTAGCGATAGAAATAATATTCAAGTTATAATTTATATTGTCATCGTTCTTTAGCTATATAAATAATATTCAAGTTGTCATTTATATTCTGTTATAGTTATTTAGCGTTATATATAATATTCAAGTTATCATTTGTATTCTGCTATCGTTCTTCAGCGATATAAATAATATTCAAGTTACCATTTATATTCTGTTATGTTCTTCAGCGATATAAATAATATAAGTTTAATGTTAGATTCGAAAAAATATAGTTGCATAATACTAGTGTTAGTTTTTTTCTTATATTACATACTATCCTGTAATACAATAAAATGAAAAGGAACGACGAAGATTTGAACCTGCGACGTTGACATCTGAATTCAGATGTTTTTCCAACTGAGCCACAAGTAAAGAAGCATAATAATATGCGGAAAAATTGGCCCAGTCCCCTTCCAAGACGTCGTGATGACTTGTGGAAGCTCTTCCAGCACACGACTGCAAAATGTGATAGAGATTGGCGGAAGATGGACTAAATATTGAATCGTGGCTTTTGTTTATTTTAATTGTTTGAATCTTCTAAGGCAGACTCCAGTATTCTTGTTTTATTTATGCCACGAAATATATTTTTGTTGAGTATAACATTTTTCTTTCTTTCTTTCTTTCTTTCTTTCCATTTGCAGCCATAAAGTCATAATAAATAATGATAAAATCTTGGCATAATACATTCATGAACCTGATGTTAATTAGGCCTACTAAAACAGTAATAAAAGAGACAGGAGCGATTATATTTTCTCTCTATCTTAAAAAAAAAAGAACATAAAAAGCATTAGGTGGTGTTCGAACGCACGACCTCACGAATACCAGCCCGGAACGCTACCATTACGCTACAAGTGTAACACGTAGAATAAGTATAACTGTATCGTGGTCCAACATGTAACATCGTCTGTCTCCGAACTATAGCAGAGATACCCGAAGGAAACTTTGTATCTAGAGAACGGCCACTTTTTCTTTTGACAACTGTACATAACAATGTTCGAAGTATTTCATAATTGAATCTGGAAAAGTTGTTAGATGCGCTTTACAACCAGAAAGAGGCAAACAAAGAAATAAATATATCGAAACTTTTTATGAGTTATTTTACGACGCTGTATCAACATCTTAGGTTATTTAGCGTCTGAATGAAATGAAGGTGCTAATGCCGGTGAAATGAGTCCGGGGTCCAGCACCGAAAGTTACCCAGCATTTGCTCGTATAGGGTTGAGGGGAAAACCCCGGAAAAAACTTCAACCAGATAACTTGCCCCAACCGGGATTCAAACCCGGGCCACCTGGTTTCGCGGCCAGACGCGCTGACCGTTACTCCACAGGTGTGGACTATCGAAACTTAATGTCAAATAAAGAAAACATAACATAACATACATACATACATACATACATACATACATACATACATACATACATACATATCATTCACAGTTTTGCTTTTTAGAAAGATTTGGCGTGTTTTTTTGCATACCATATTTCTTTCTTCATTGTATAAACCTATATCACAGTCTAGTATATACAGTCACGATTTATTTGTGCCTATAAATCCTTGTCCTACTCATAAGGCCGCTTTCTGATATCAAGGACCATACGATTTAACCGCTAAATTTTCAGAACTGTTCCTTCTTACTCTATTTTATTAAATTGCATCGGACTGTAAAGAAAACAACTAACGCAATGCCCATATTATATTTGATGTGTAATGTTGTAGTAGATTGTTCTGTAATTTTGCTTAAATGTAATTTCCCTACAAATTTCTCATCGGTTATTTTACTAAAATTTTAGCATAAATTGAAATGTATTCTACAGGGTGTTTCAAAAATACGAGGCATAATTTCAGGTATGTATTTCCCACATGTAGACAATCAAAATAGCTCATTACAACATGTGTCCAGAACGTTTTTCTTTCCGCAGGTCGTTGCCGTCAAAGGAGACATTAAGAGGGTACTCTGACAGTTCATTCCGAGGCTGAAGGTTACATTCAGTGTTGTGTAGGCGTTAGACTGTGCGACATGTATTCAAATCAAGAGCTGGCAGAGATACACTTCATGTACGGTAAGGCGGACGGCAATGCTGCGCTGGCTCGTCGTTTGTACCAGGAGAGGTACCCACAGCGACAATGTCCAGATCGGAAGACATTTGTACGTCTCCATTACCGTCTGTGCGAGTATGGAAAATTTAACTCTCCTGGTTTGGGAAGGGGACGACCAAGGTCTAAAACTCCAGAAGTACAGGAGGAGATTCTGGAGGCTGTGAACATGACTCCTTCTATCAGCATACGAAGGGTAGCGTTGCAAGTCGGTGTTCCTCATGCGACTGTCTGGAGATTGTTGAAAGAGTATCAATTGTATCCTTATCATTTGCAACGTGTACAGGCCCTGTCACCAGCAGATTACCCTGGACGAGTTAGGTTCTGTCAGTGGTTCTTGCAGCAGTGTGGTGTAAATCCGAACTTTCCTGCCTTAGTATTATTTACAGATGAAGCACAGTTCACACGAGATGGCATAACAAATTTCCACAATCAGCATGTATGGGCATATGAAAACCCACATGCAACTGTTCCATCTCATCACCAGGTGCGGTTCTCCCTCATCATGTGGGCCGGTATCATTGGTGATCGATTAGTTGGACTCCATGTACTTGTAAACAGACTTACGGGGCAGGCGTACACAAACTTCCTGGAAAACACCATACCTCATGTTTTAGAAGACACTCCACTGATCAATCGTCAACACATTCACTTCTTGCATAATGGCGCTCCTGCACACTTCAGTCATACGGCTCGCCGGTACTTGGATCGAAGGTTTCCTGACCGATGGATAGGTAGAGGTGGCCCAATTGCTTGGCCTCCACGCTCACCTGATCTGAACCCTCTCGATTTCTACTTGTGGGGCCATTTAAAATCATTGGTTTATTCGTCTCCGGTGCCTAATTTGGAATCTCTTCGGAATCGAATTGTGGCATCTTCTGAGGACATACGCAATACTCCTGGAGTTTGGGATCGTGTTCGCAGGTGAATGAGACATCGTTGTGAGGTTTGTATTCAAGCAGGAGGTGGACATTTTGAACATCTTCTGTAATGACAACGACCTGCGGAAAGAAAAACGTTCCGGTGAATTTCAATGTTGTGAAGGCCATGACTCGGAAATGAAGCATTTCCGGACACGTTGTAATGAACTATTTTGATTGTCTACATGTGGGAAATACATACCTGAAATTATGCCCCGTATTTTTGAAACACCCTCTATAAAGTACTTTGTCGATATAATGATAAAGGGGGCAAATACAGTTTGTAGCAGTAACATTTTGAAACTATTCATTTTTTACTCTGTCGCTTTAAAGTTTCTGGGAAAAAAGTAAAATTTGTAAGTGTAAAATATTATATTTCTTCTACTTAAGAGAAAATATATTTTTCTACATAGTCCATAAAGTTGCATTTTACCCACTGTTATCAGTGTGTAAAGTGAGCCTTTAAAATATTAGTGCGTAAGAAAAGTAAGTATTCGACAATAAAAACCTTCTTCTCTGTTGTGAGAACCATAATTGCAGAAATCAACGCAACACTGAAATCACGATATGACAAATTATTATATACAATAAATAAATAATTATTTTGTTACTAGGGGAACATCCATAGAGTAATGTGCTTTTAACTATGGATTCATATATCATCATTTTTGTTTTTGTCCTGACATTCTTCTGCCATAGAATAGAATTTAGTGCTCCTGTAACTTTCCTGGGGTTAATTATTCTTGAATTTATCAAATTTTCATATCTTCCTGTATTATGAAATTTTGCTCCTAAATATGTGAATTCATTACATGATTTTATTGTTATATTATTACTCAAATTCAAATTTTTACTTATACCCCCTATACACAAATATTCAGTTTTATCCCAGTTTATTGTCAAACCCCATTTTGTGTATTCCTCGGGTAATTTTCTCATCATGTGTTCTATATCTTCCTCCTCTTGGGCAATTACCACTCCCAACGTACCGGGAAAAACTTAAAACTTGAATAGCTACAGTAGAAATATAAACTAATCCAGTGAAATCTGTTTCAATACATGCCTGGGATAAACGAGAATAGACTATTCCAGATTGTTCTAATCTATAATTCTAACGTAAGACGAAGCCGTGTGAAATCCAAAAGAATGTGGAAGGAAGAAGAAAATACGTTTTATGAGACCACTAAATTGTTCTTAACGTTATTTTGTTTATAATGGCTATCAGCCATTGAACTACCATCCATTGAGAAATGTTTAAAATACCTATTGAATGTTTTGTAGTATCAGATCACCTGCTCCATTAACACACAAGCCTCCACCACGCCCTCTCTGTGGTGGGCTAGACAATGTGGGTTGCAGCAGTGCCTGCTTGGAGAGTGGAATCTCCCCACTATGTAAATGTGCTTAGTATTACATTATAATTATGGTAAATAGTACAATTATGGGCACGTTAAAGTGTATTTGGGCTGGGTTCGACTTGTTCCATATGTGATGCTTCTCGTGTAGTGAGAGGATCTCTCCAGAAGGTATCGGAATTCGATGTCGGACACCTCGTTGGCGTTATCAATTGAGGACATCACCCGAATAATGGCGTATACCCTTATATGCCCGTTTTCCGACGATCAAGGGATTAGATAGTTGAATGCGTATAGTACACTGTAGTAAATTTTCGTAAGTCTAGCTTCAATACGTAACACAGGACACAATGTTACTGTTTACGTTGAACGAGTGAACGCACCTACTACAGCGGCAGTCACATGCTGTTGCAAGCCGTACTGTAGTAGGCTGGTATTCAATATTTAGGCCTACTTTAGGTTTTCAGTTGCAGCAGTGAATCATGACCGAAAATATGGGAGAAAAGGAAGCTTGTGAACAAAACTAGATGGAAAACCGAAGAAAGAAAAATAAATAGAAACAGTGGCAAGTCATACACAACTTGAACAGGCAAGGAAATGGAAGAGAAGTCATTACACCAGTAAGAACGTGAAATTTCAAAGGACGATCAAACTCATTTGTGACATGGGTTCGAAATTAGAACAATCTGAATCTACAAACTAAGAAACTTCAATCATTCAAGAATAGGGATAATTTGTAGAAATATAGTGTTTTCTATAATGGAGGTAAAAAATTAATGTGTGTCGGAACTTTCTATTGATTCTATTGCAAATTTTAGAGAAGCGATTAACAGCAATTCAGAATAAATTGGTGAATCCTCAATGATAAAAGGGGTACACACTTAAATCGTCCTCATACAATCATGATGCAAAAGTAGGTAAACAACTGCAGTAGACCTACATCAAGGGTATTTTCGGTCCACACCTGTGTGGAGTAACGGTCAGCGCGTCTGGCCGCGAAACCATGTGGCCCGGGTTCGATTCCCGGTCGGGGAAAGTTACCTGGTTGAGGTTTTTTCCGAGGTTTTCCCCTCAACCCAAGATGAGCAAATGCTGGGTAACTTTCGGTGCTGGACCCCGGACTCATTTCACCGGCATTATCACCTTCATCTCATTCAGACGCTAAATAACCTAAGCTGTTGATAAAGCGTCGTAAAATAACCTACTAAAATTAAAAAAAAGGGTATTTTCAGCTTGAACCTCATACTCGGCATCATTTCTTTCCTTCAACATTTGAAAGACGAGAATGGAAGTGTCGCAGCTGAAACTTTTGTGTCCAACAAATGAACCCAGTGCCTTTGGAACCCTCCAAAGTGAAGAACTTAAGAGAACTGTTACAGTTTTTAGATAAAGATGGGCAAAGGTGGCTGAACTCAGTTCTGAATAAAGCCGGAACACCATCACACAATGGCGAAGAGGACTCTATCAACAATAGATGATGCACAAAGAAGAAAAGAACATATAAGAACAAGAAAACCATAAACTGAAAATGTAATGTTATTTTGTAGGCCTACTTGCGTAATTATTCAATATTTTTATTTCATGTGTTATAGTAAATGTATATTTTATTGTGTTGAATTTATTTTATTTTACTTTTTAAGACAAAATTATTAATAAAGTACGAGATGTTCTCATACATAATTAATTTTCATGCAAAGTTAGACACCTAGAACATCAGAATAATTAAAAACACTACTAAAACATATTGTCGCCGGAAAAAGTTCATATACAGAGTTCCATATTATATTTATTTACTAATAGCAGAACATACTATTTGCTGTTATGTTTCAATAATCTTGTTTTAAATATCCTCGAAACTATTTAACAGTAACTATGATGAACCTGACAGCTTACAAACATTGAAATCAGTTTATATCGGAACTACATTATGCTGTATACGCCCTTATTCGGGTGACGTCCTCAATTGAAGATTGGGCGTAAGTGCAAATATCTTTGAAAATTAATTTTTCAGGATATAGTCATGTCCCTGAGTAAAGCGATAGGTTTGAAAGTAAATCCCGAAAACAAAAAGTATATGATTATGTCTCGTGACCAAAATATTATACGAAATGGAAATATAACAATTGGAGATTTATCCTTCAAAGAGGTGGAGAAATTCAGATATCTTGGAGCAACAGTTACAAATATAAATTACACTTGGGAGGAAATTAAACGCAGAGTAAATATGCGAAATGCGTGTTATTATTCGGTTGAGAAGCTTTTGTCATCTAGTCTGCTGTCAAAAAATCTGAAAGTTGAATAACTCTTCTCGGGTTCTGAGCCAGGTGAGTTGGAGATTAGCTTCCAAGCTTTCGACGGCTAGCTCTGCCATCTTCTTCAGGGACGAAGTGATGTGGGACGAAAAAAAAAATCGAAAAAATCGAAGGAGAATTGGGAGGAAAATTTTAAAAGGTACGCAAAACGCGTCCTTGCAAGGGGTTGGGGGCTGTACAAAACTATATATGTGAGCTCGAAGCCTGTTGGCCACTAGTCTCACTCCGGGTTACGCTGCTCCCCTGAAGGAGCTGTAGAAAATTTTGAAGGGGAAGCCGAAATTGGACGTAACCTCTTAGGTACCACATACGCGAGGGGGGCTGAGATTGATCAATTGATCACGGAACGGGGCGAGGAGTTGGCTGGTGTTTTGCCGTTAGGATGGCAAGACGCCGTCATCTGTTGTTCGATGACAAAGCATGTGAAGGCCGTCGGATGTGGGACCACGTCTAGCCGGTATATATGCAAAAGTAGGGCTTCCCGCTGCGGGCCAATCAGGAGCTAGTTCCTAGTCCCGACCGCCAGGCGCATTCTGGTTGGTGGACACGTCAGCCAATCAGGAGCTACTTGCTGGTCCCGACTGTCTGCCGTGTGCTGGTGGTCTAAGCGTATTGATGGCAGGTTTCCATGCCGTACTCAGCTATAGACCCCCGTCTCTGTTGAAATTATTGCCATCTAGCTGGATTTCGATGGCTTCCTTGATAACTAAGTCCCAGTAACCTGATGTCTTGTCCAAGATGGTGGTGGCGCTGAAATCTATCTTGTGGCCAGTTTCTAGGCTGTGTTGGGCTACTGCAGACTTATCAGGATAATATAGTCTTATGCTGCGTTGGTGTTCCTTGCAGCGTTCCATAATAGTTCGTCCCGTCTGCCCGATGTAGCATTTCCCACACTCACAAGGTATTCTGTAGACACCAGGTGTCCTGAGACCAAGGTCGTCCTTAACTGGTCTCAGCAAGTTCTGGAAGCTAATCTCCAACTCACCTGGCTGAGAACCCGAGAAGAATTATTCTACATCAAACGCCGGGAAAGCCTCAAGTCATACAATCTGAAAGTTAGAATTTATAAAACAGTTATGTTACCGGTTCTGTATGGCTGTGAAACTTGGACTCTCACTGAGAGAGGAACAGAGATTAAGAGTGTTTGAGAATAAGGTTCTTTGGAAAATATTTGGGTCTAAGAGAGATGAAGTTACAGGAGAGTGGAGAACTGCATGCCTTGTATTCTTCACCCGACATAATTAGGAAAATTAAATCCAGACGTTTGAGGTGGGCAGGGCATGTAGCACGTATGGGCGAACCCAGAAATGCATAGAGAGTGTTAGTTGGGAGACTGGATGGAAAAATACCTTTGGGAAGGCAGAGACATAGATGGGAGGATAATATTAAAATGGATTTGAGGGAGGTGGGATATGAAGATAGAGACTGTATTAATCTTGCACAGGGTAGGGACCGATGGCGGGCTTAAGTTAGGGCGGCATTGAACCTTCGGGTTCCTTAAAAGCCATTTGTAAGTAAGATTATAATTTTTTTAGTCACTATTGAAAACGAATTGGTGACTTACTAAATGCATTCACAGAGTAAAATTCAAGTGTCCCAAGTTTTTTGACCGCCAGTGTATTAGGAACCAGTATATCTGAAAATATTACAGCATATAACACCATATTTAGTAATAAATCTGCACAGTTTGAAGTTTCTGGACAGCAAAAAACCGAGTTATTACATTATTAATTTCCTTTGATGTAGGTTAATTTGCATAAAAATCTTTCAATATTGATATGTCATACTGGCATAATTTCCCATGCAAACATAACCATCATATATTAAATTCTTCCTCAATTACTGGTATATGCCTGTACAAAATTTTACAGTGATAAGCTTAATATTTTCTGAGATAACTGTGCTTAAAGTACAGAAAACATAGCTTTGAGAAACGAGCACTTTATAATCCTGCGTGGTATTTAAAAATCCTTTGCGCAAGGCCATTTAAAGACAAACATGGGGATTTAAAAAAGCAGATGTAAAACCGTTCATATTTTAATGAGGAATCTTATTTCTTGAAAATCTGGAAAAACTATTCTTTGGTAAATTTTAACATAACCGGTTCTGTTAAAGAAGGACGAGACCTCAAAGGTTTGTACACATCTTTCTCGCACCCAGTATGAGCACCCGTTCCGGGATCCGTGGTAAAACTGAGCAGCATAATTTCAAATGCTTACTGTAGCAACATTATCAACCACAGCAGACTACTGATGTTATTAGTAATTATCCCATGAACGAATGCAATTTGTGTAACACGCCCAATGACGCCATCTCACATCGCTACAATCATGCGGGCGTCGAAGTTGCATAGAAAAGATTAGCCATGCCTCGCGGCTTCTCTCAGTAATAAATCGACATCGAGAGCAACTACATACCTTTGCGTACACTAGTTTGATTTGTAATCGCGAGTTCTGGAATGTTAAAGTGATAATAGACACTTACACTATACTTTGAGTGAACCGTAGCGAAAATATTTCTTCATAGTTTTCTGCCCAAGTGTAGGTCCTTCACTGCAGGCCCAGTATTTTTAAATCTTCTCTCTTTTCCGCGTTTCTCTTAGTCTCCCGCATATGATCCATATATTTTAATGTAGTCTAACATCTAATTTGTTATTCTTTCCCGAACTATTTTTTCGTCCACCGTTTCTTCCAGTGCATCCTTCAATAGGTAGTTTTCTTAGCTAGTGACCCAGCCAGTAACATTGCTTGTCCTTCACATACAAGGTGAACCGTAAGTAATGTAATTAATTTCAAGGGATATTTCAAACAGAGTTTAATACAATTTTGCTCGTTTTTGCTGCCTTCTCGAGAAAAAAAAATTATTTTGTATGAAACATTTCATAGCGTGTTTTGGGAAAAACCATTGATTTAATTCCTAATATGCTCAGTTAATTTAAGAAAGCAGTGTATTATGACAATAAATGGTTGAAAGAATTTTAGTTTAGACCGTTAAATGTGTAGAAATTTGATCCAAACAAATGTAACATTTCAAAAATTCCTTTTCAGAACGAGAAGTTACATTTGTATTTTGTAAACATGCATGTTACATGCAACAGTGTTCAGTCTTTGCTGCATTTGACTGGAGAAGTCAATCTTCTTTCGACAGCTAAATAGATAGTAAAATTGAGTGTACAATCTTATAAATAGGCTAATTGATGGCGCACAGTGTCTCCCAGAAAGAAGACACTGCGCATGCTCAGAGAACGAGCGACCAGGTTCACAAGCGAACACCCAGTAGAGATAATAAAATTCGTTCTGTTTCGTTGTACTGTACAGTATGTCGTCCCTAAGTAGGTAGAACAAGTGCCAGGTAAAATAATTTAGTGTAAGTAAGTAGTGCCATAATAACTTTTTCATCACCAAGAATTGCGCCGTCAAGTGTTTCTAATACTGTACACAATATCTATAGAGAAAACACAGAAATATTGCCGTTACCACAGTCTAGTATACATACAGTCACGAAGCTCAATACGTAGTAAATATGCATCCATATATAGTTGCTAACCACTAGGATCGCTAATATCGCCTCATTACAGACAATGCGAAATAGTACCGGCACAGTCTATTGTTCCTAGCACCCTCACAACTCAAGCTTCGTGACTGTATATACCCATACGATTGACAAATTAACTGCAACAAAAGACACAAACATGTTTTTTTAACAATATTGAATAGAATTTTGTTGCATATTTCGTAGTTTTTACGTTGGGGGGGGGGGGTATAATTCGTGTTTACTGACATATTTCACACAATTGCCCAAATTTCGCGAGTTTGTTTTGCTTAAATATGATACTTTAGGTATCTAGAAGAGTACTAAATGTAATGTGGAAAATTTCACGCGTATGGTTTTTACCAAAAATGTGGTCTCTATACGAATAATATAATTAAAAAAAAATGTTTACACTTGATTTGAATGTGGAACTTTATAAATACGTACATGTTTAGTCGTGCGTGTTCCTAAAGAAATTCGGCACTGATGAAGTTACATTTCTGTTCGTAATTATTCACAGTTCAAGATTTGCTTATGTTTCTTAGTATCAGTAATTTGGAAACATCAATATTATATTATTTACTTTCACACGGGCCATAAATGCTATTCCGCAGGTCGTAGTTTCTCCATCCTTGGCGTAAAACATGTCCGGCATTTAAAGTTCGTATTTGTAAACACATGAAAGCTGGAAGCAGGTACGAGTTACGCAGTTAAGGCTGCCTTGGCAAACGAAACAAATCACGTGACTCGTTCAGGTGTCAGATCTATTGAGAGAATGATTCTCTGTTGTTTCTCTCTGATTTACGATGGTTACGTAACATACTTGTGTACGTCATTTAAAGATGTATCTTTGCGGTCCTTGAGCTACCCTCACTTCTGTTGTGAATTGGATATAGATCTTAATTTGCGAAACATGTGTACATGATGTGAATATGTTTAAATCTCGTTAAAGACTACTTTGTCGTCCTACGTCACTGTCTCAGTGTCTGCATGTTGAGTATGCCTTTATTGGGATGCTTTGCATTGTTGGTTTTCCTTTTAATACGGGCAGTAGCTGAAAGTAATTGTACAGCATTGTTTAAGTTTTCTATTAGCCATATATCATTTATCATTGGATATTTTAATTGATTCTTGTCTATATGTGGTTGTCTTACGATGCTGCTGACTTAAATAATTTATTGACGTAAATATATTATGTAAACCTTGACCTAATGTCATTCCCAGTGATCGAGATGCTACCATGCTTTTCGGTTTTTTAATTAATTATTATTTTTTTTAATTTAGACCGGCCAGAGGCCGTTTACCAAAGTTATCTCTTTTGTTTTCTGTTTTCGTTTTTCATTTGTTTTACTTATACTAATACAAACACAACACCCATGCCTGAGGCGGGACTCGAACCCACAACCCTTCGGACCAAGCGATAGGGACATGCCGTGCCCCTACCGCTTGAGCCATCGGGCCGGCGTCTCATATTGGGTTGAAGGAAAATCCCGGAAAAACCTCAACCAGGTAACTTGCCCCGACCGGGAATCGAACCCGGGCCACCTGGTTTCGCAGCCAGACGCGCTGACCGTTACTCCACAGATGGGGACAGATAATGCCGGTGAAATGAGTCCGCGGTCCAGCACCGAAAGTTACCCAGCATTTGCTCGTATTGGGTTGAGGGAAAACCCCGGAAAAAACCTCAACCAGGTAACTTGCCCCGACCGAGATTTTAAGAGGCGATAAATTATGCATGTCTATCAAACCCATTCTCAGCTTAAAATTGCATCCGTCGAGGAAACGCGTTAGCTTGCCCCTTTAATAATATTGCTCTTGTAAATTGATTCGGAAGTCTGATGTACAAACAAAAAGCAATGCACAATAGGCCTTTATAATTGTTTCCGTCGTGTTTAGTTTCTTTCGCTGTTTCCGTCGTGTTTAGTTTTCTTCGCCTTTTCCGTCGTGTTTGGTTTCTTTCGCCTTTTCCATTGTGTTTGGTTTGTTTCGCCTTTTCCGTCGTTTTTGGTTTGTTTCGCCTTTTCCGTCGTGTTTGGTTTCTTTCGCCGTTTCCGTCGTGTTTAGTTTTCTTCGCCTTTTCCGTCGTGTTTGGTTTCTTTCGCCTTTTCCGTCGTTTTTGGTTTGTTTCGCCTTTTCCGTCGTGTTTGGTTTCTTTCGCCTTTTCCGTCGTGTTTGGTTTCTTTCGCCTTTTCCGTCGTGTTTGGTTTCTTTCGCCTTTTCCGTCGTGTTTAGTTTCTTTCGTCGTTTCCGTCGTTATTAGTTTTTTTCGCCTTTTCCGTCGTGTTTGGTTTCTTTCGCCTTTTCCATGATGTTTGGTTTCTTTCGCCTTTTCCATGATGTTTGGTTTCTTTCGCCTTTTCCATGATGTTTGGTTTCTTTCGCCTTTTCCATGGTGTTTGGTTTCTTTCGCCTTTTCCATGGTGTTTGGTTTCTTTCGCCTTTCCATGGTGTTTGGTTTCTTTCGCCTTTTCCATGGTGTTTGGTTTCTTTCGCCTTTTCCGTCGTGTTTGGTTTCGCTCGCAGTTTCAGTCGTGTTCAGTTTCTTTCGCAGTTTTCGTCGTGTTTAGTTTCTTTCGCCGTTTCCGTCGTGTTTGATTTCTTTCTCGTCGTGTTTGGTTTCTTTCGCTCGCCGTTTTCGTTGTGTTTGGTTTCTTTCGCTCGTCGTTTTCGTCGTGTTTGGTTTCTTTCGCTCGCCGTTATCGGCGTGTTTGGTTTCTTTCGCTCGCCGTTTTCGTCGTGTTTGGTTTCTTTCGCTCGTCGTTTTCGGCGTGTTTGGTTTCTTTCGCTCGCAGTTTTCGCCGCGTTTGGTTTCTTTCGCTCGCCGTTTTCGTCGTGTTTGGTTTCTTTCGCTCGCCGTTTTCGTCGTGTTTGGTTTCTTTCGCTCGCCGTTTTCGTCGTGTTTGGTTTCTTTCGCTCGCCGTTTTCGTCGTGTTTGGTTTCTTTCGCTCGCCGTTTTCGTCGTGTTTGGTTTCTTTCGCTCGCCGTTTTCGTCGTGTTTGGTTTCTTTCGCTCGCCGTTTTCGTCGTGTTTGGTTTCTTTCGCTCGCAGTTTTCGTCGTGTTCGGTTTCTTTCGCTCGCAGTTTCCGTCGTGTTCAGTTTCTTTCGCTCGCAGTTTCCGTCGTGTTCAGTTTCTTTCGCTCGCAGTTTCCGTCGTGTTTAGTTTCTTTCGCCGTTTTCGTCTTGTTTGGTTTCTTTCGCTTGCCGTTTTCGTCGTGTTTGGTTTCTTTCGCTCGCAGTTTCCGTCGTGTTCAGTTTCTTTCGCAGTTTCGGTCGTGTTTAGTTTCTTTCACCGTTTCCGTCGTGTTTGATTTCTTTCGCTCGCCGTTTTCGTCTTGTTTGGTTTCTTTCGCTCACCGTTTTCGTCGTGTTTGGTTTCTTTCGCTCACCGTTTTCGTCGCGTCTGGTTTCTTTCGCTCGCCGTTTTCGTCGTGTTTGGTTTCTTTCGCTCACCGTTTTCGTCGTGTTTGGTTTCTTTCGCTCACCGTTTTCGTCGTGTTTGGTTTCTTTCGCTCACAGTTTTCGTCGTGCTTGGTTTCTTTCGCTCGTCGTTTTCGTCGTGTTTGGTTTCTTTCGCTCGTCGTTTTCGTCGTGTTTGGTTTCTTCCACTTGCCGTTTTCGTCGTGTTTGGTTTCTTTCGCTCACCGTTTTCGTCGTGTTTGGTTTCTTTCGCTCACCGTTTTCGTCGTGTTTGGTTTCTTTCGCTCACCGTTTTCGTCGTGTTTGGTTTCTTTCGCTCACCGTTTTCGTCGTGTTTGGTTTCTTTCGCTCGCCATTTTCGTTGAGTTTGGATTCTTTCGCTCTACGTTTTCGTCGTATTTGTTATGAATGCGTACACTCGACTACAGAAAATAGTTTATGAATATTGACCATATAAGAACAGGAAAAGACACCCTGAAAGGCATTGGAATAACTTAATTTATCTGGCGACAAACATACCAATGTTGTCTAATTTCTGACAGTGTATGACGGACGATAGCTTGTTCTATCCTTACTCCCTTTAGGACCATGAACCAATTCAGAAGCAGGACTTCTTTTTCATGGTACAAGGCCACTACTTACTGCAAAACAGGACAAACTTGAGGCAGGAGACACACCCAGCTCTGATGGAAGGATTTTTATTTTATAAATCTGTAGTTCGTTGTTTGTTCTTTGTGGAATATATCTAATGAGAAATCTATTTTAATCTAATTTCATACTTAATAAGTGTTGGCACTCGTTTGCACAGGCAATCCTGTCTGTCGTCTGGAGGGATTTCTTGTGCTTGGCATTGTAATTTTCGCGCTGACATCACAGTTACTTATGTCTGAGGTGACATCCGTCATCTTTTATTCGGAGACGGCTTGTGTGATCATAACTCGTTTATAGTCACAGGAAAATAGGCTATATCATATCTTCTGTATGTATGTTCTTATGCAATTCAAAATATGTGAAATCAGAATTTCAGTGTTATCAAGTTGCAGTTTTCTTTTTATTTGTGACGCTTTTTCACATTCCTCTCCCATGCACGACCATAGGGACCATCACAAGGTTCCTCTGCGTTTTCTGTTAGGTTCCAACTACATTCGAGTAAAATGAACAAACGCTTAAACCAGCAGAAATGTGAAACAAAAACATTGTTAACGAAGATGACACATACTTAGATCATTTTTCTTGAACTACCATTTAAAAGAACGTAAACCTTTAACCACTACGCTAGCGGCCCTGCTTGAAAAGTTATGTAAGTACATACAATTTAATCATGAACGAGTAATACCTTTCTTATTTTTCTTTATAAATTATTTTTAATGGAAGTTTTTAATAAATTTGAGAATATAATATTTTTATTAATAAATTTAGGACCGAATGAGCACTGTTTCCGATGCTGATTAGGAAAGGCTTGGGGTTCCGGGCCCCTGGGACTTATCAGGCTGCTCGTCTGCTGATAGGACACCTGGCAGGATGTCTCACCTGTCAGCATCAGATTGACAATTGCCACCCGGACCACATGTCGAACTTGGACAACCATCCCGTAGCCTATATAGGGCGCACAATGGGCAAAGTTAACTTTTTTTTAGTAGGTTATTTTACGACGCTTTTTCAACAGCTTAGGTTATTTAGTGTGTGAATGAGATGAAGATGATAATGCCGGTGAAATGAGTCCAGGGTCCAACACCGAAAGTCACCCAGCATTTTCTCATATTGGGTTGAGGGAAAACCCCGGAAAAAACCTCAACCAGATAACTTGTCCCGACCTGGTTTCGCGGCTAGACGCGCTAACCATTACTCCACAGGTGTGGACAAGTTAATTTAAGTGCAAGGACCGGTTTCTGGTTTCACCCTCGTAAAGCGAAGCCATCTTCGTGATACATTTTTTAAACTGAAACTGGGTACTTGTGCAATAAATTACGTAAAACAATATACAGGGACATCATTTTATTTTTACTTCAACTTTTATTGTACCTGAGTCTTTGAATGTACTTAATTCCCATGTCTTCTAGTAGCAAACTTCCACACACAACCAAAGCCGCAAAATCCTTTTACGGTGAGTAAGTACAGTATGTTTCAGAAATATGATCGCTTTTTCAGTGAAGAAAGAGCATTCATTCGCTATTGAATCATATTTTCGCACAGGTACTGTGCGTCCGGTTGGTTACGTCGCATCCCAGTTTCCCCCACCCGTTTCTGCTGGCTCCTCTGTAAAGCCAAGTGGCTGGGCTGTCTTAGCTCTTTTCTAAAAACATTTTCTGTTAGAAATTGGACGTCTACGTAATATTATAAAACTATTTAATAGTAATATGCGTTACAAGATCGGTATGTTGAAGTTTTCATGTTCGAGGAAAAGTTTGAAAAAGCGAAACGTAGTTGAGCTTTTTTAATTTCCGAGAATTGAAAGAAAACATACCGCTCGTGTATCGTACATTATTTTGTGCGAAGATCGTTTATTACATACCTGAAAGAGGAATTTCTAGTTAGTTGCAATGAAATCTCCATCTTGGTTTCTGTTCAATGACGGCAAATTAGCAAAACAAAAATATCTATCTTCAACATGGTTGCTAAAGCAACACGGGACAAAATGTTTTCTGTGTTTACTATACTCCAGCAGGCCGTGATATACGTCTGTCTTTTTTTCCCCCCAGTCTATAAATGCGAACTTAAAACAAACTGTAAGGTTATGTAATGATTTATTTTTCATTTTAATATTTTAACTATTATTTATATAACATATTGCAGTGATAACATAGGCATCTGGAATCTTGTTGATTTTTCACGGCTTCCTTAATGTAACTTGCATCACGAATGCAATAACTTTAGTGGAGTTGTAGAGTTTACTTAATTTTTGCAAATATTTAAAAACAATAATTAACAGTGCAATTTAGGTGAAAGTGCAGTGGTAAGTTTCCAATTTATAATTATTACTATATTGAACGTCTCTAAAAATAATATGTTAGAAACCTAAAGCAGTAAAATCAATATGTCACTTAAGCGATAAGAAGAGGGAAATTGTTATGTATGTTAGGTTGGGAATACTGAATGTGGAATTTTAGATTTTCCGCGGATTGGTTTTGTGCGGAAACCAAGCAAATACGCATGATCTCGCACAAAATAATTTAAATAAAAGAGCCTCGTTAAGTAATTGTCACGTGATTTCCCCCCTTTCAAAGACCCTCCTATGTAACCACATGGGCGGACAGTAGATAGCATATCAGCTGAGTAAATTTATCTGTGCTGATCGAACAGAAGTGAAGATTGATTTGACAGTACGTAACGTACACTGTTATAAAGTACAGAAATATTTCAACAGGCGTAGAATTATGCCCCCCCCATGTCGCATGATTTGAGTGCCTTCCATTATTTCTTTGGGGTTACTGTGAAACAGTTGTTTGCTACACATCCTGCAACAATAGAAGAATTAAATAATTACATTCAAGAAACCATACATTCAATTTCAGGAGATATGCTTGAAAACGTTTTTGATAATATGCACAAAAGAACTGAAGCCTGTATCGAAATGAACGACCACCATTTTCAATAATTTGTTTAAATATACATATTTTGATTATTTTTTAAATTTAAATGCATTGAAAATACTGTATGTTAATGTGCTGTAGACAGTATACTATACATTTCATAATAAATACGTCCGATTGGATAGTTCAGTTAGTGAGTAAAAACACTTACTGTTAATACTGTACTGTATTTTGATTAAATAAAAACCTAACGAAAATGATCAAAGTCAATATCGTAACATTTCCTAGTTTACGTAAATGGATGCACTACTTTTCTTCCCTCCTATACCTAGGAAAGTTATTTGTAGTGTCGTCAAGCTTCGGTCGTGGAAGTGGGTAGCAAACAGTGTTTCCGGTTCTCAATCGTTAATCTAAAGGTATAGTCAGGTTGATATTGGAAATGTTAGTAAAAACAAAATGATGTCCCTGTATTTCTTTGTTATACTTCAGTCATATTTACCAGTTAATACTTTTTCGTGTAACTTATTTAGCTTCTTTCAATCTATTCTCCATTACTATGGAATTTTAGGGTGGAGAAGTGCTTGTTATCCTACTCTCACTCCAATAATAGTTCAGAAAATAATTAAAATATTCCTTAATAAACCTCTTGATTACTCATCCGAACTTCCGCTCACTGATTTTAAGGTTCTTAAAATTAGACAAATTTATTATATTGCTTTATTAACTTAATACATAAAAAAATCGGAATAAATTCAAATTGTGTCATAAATAAAAAACTAAAATATCCGATTTTATACGATTGGAGGAACCAAAGTGTTTCACAAGCATGGCTCTTACCCATGGTATTACTCGACCAAGGCGAGTGGAACGAATGCAGGAGCAGTAGCGCCACGGCTCCGGACTGCAGGACTTCACTGGCCTAGGTCGAGTAATATCTACTTTGGTTCAAGGTTATATAATGAACAGGGAACGGATTTATATGGACTAAAAATATATGAAATATGTAAATATATATGTAGTTATTTTTACCAAAATATGGAATTAAATATGGATTTTTACCAAAATATGGAATTAAATATGGACTTAAAATTATAAAAAAATGACTATGTACGTTAAATATTGGTACATTTTAATCAAACTAAACAAAAAATATAATGGACGTACCTTATCTTCCAATGTAGTTTCAACAAAACACAATTTTTATTGTCTGTTACCATAACAATAGGTTACAAACATTTCTTTCAAGTGCTGAAAAGTGAATCTTCTTCTATTGTCTCTGAGGATAGATTTATACTGACTAAAAGAGCGTTCGACGTCACAAGAAGTAACTGGTACATAATTCAATTTCACAATGTCTGCTGGGGATAAGTCCAAGTTAATCTTCACTGTTGATTCACCACTCATCACAGCAACAACCTTTTGTAGTTCTTCATATCCAGGGTTTTTTGAAAGTACAGTGTCCACCTTAGCTCTTACTGCATCTGCAACTTTACCTCTACCACGATTCAGTTGTTCCACAGTACTATTTATAATTTCAAAACTTTCAGATAGTGAAAGGTGCCTATTTTGGAGACTTTTGAGCGTTTTTATGATGCATGAAAATGTATGCTGAATGTGAGCTAAGTCATTCTTCACACTTATGTCACAGGTAACTGTTTTCGCAGTATCAATTGAGACTGCATCTTCAGAGTCCAATGCAAGGAGAACATTGTTAATAGAGTCTATATGTTCGGCATAATATTCAACTGCTTCTAGCCATGTACCCCATCTAGTTAAAATTGGCTTTGGTGGCAATGGAATTTCAGGGTACATTTCTTTCAACACGTTAACTCTACTGGGAGCTTTGAGAAATACTTTTTTCACTGATGAAATCAACAAATCTACTTTAGGGAAATTGTCTCTGACCACTTCTGCCACACGATGAAATGCATGCGCCACACAAGTAAAATGAGTCAATTTAGGATATACAACAGATAATGCTTGTCCAGCTTTGACCATATAAGGGGCAGCATCGCTAATAAAGAATAACACATTATCGTACATAATACCCTTTGGCCACAGGATACCCATAGCTTCGTTGAACAGTTTAACTATAGTTTTGTTATTGCACTTTTCTAGAACATCACAATGTAAAAGAATTCGTTCAGAATATTGTTCACTTAACAAACCGATAACTACATTACCAACAAGTCTACCTTCTTTGTCGGGAGTCTCATCAATGGAAACCCAAATTGAACTATCTTTAATTTCATCTCTTATCTTCTGTATTGTCTCATCGTAGATGGATGGAGCATACGTCTTCCTAAGTGTTGACTCATCCGGGATTGTATGTTGAGTATATTTTTCAAGGAATTCCCTGAAGACCTTATTCTTTAGTTTGTAGAGAGGAATATCAGCAGAGATGAGAGAACGGCACAGGTCGATGTTAAACTCAGATCTTACATTCGATGTTGTTGGTTGTGTTAAAAACAATTGTCTCTGCTTGGAATTTAGTTGTTTGTTGGCCTGATGTTTACTAGTTGTAATGTGTTGTTGCACCAGGAACTTTTGTGTAGATGATACTGCACACTGACACAAATTACAAAATAATATTTTATTGTCAGTTTATAAACCATCTTCTTTAAATTCTGAAATGTAACTTGTTAGTTTTGATTTTAAATTGACTGAATGACGTACTTTTGGCATATTTACCGTCTTTATAGTATGATTTACAAAACTGAACCTATGTGTACTCTGACTGGCATTTAACTGTTGAGCTGCACAACTGAAGTCTGTTAAAAATTTTAAATTAAATTAATACAGTTTTGTAACTTACTTTCCCATTGTTGATAGGACTGCTAATTTTCAAATAACTCTGATGTTAAAGGGATTACTGAACATGTGTTTAAATCTCTATTGTTGAAATGTATTTTTAAAAGTTAATGGAATTTTGTTTTGTTTTATTGTTAAACCTAATATAATATGGACTGTTTTATATGAAATATGGAAAATATATGGAAATTAACGAAAATATGTACTAAACTCTAAAATATGGAAAAATATGGAAAATAAAAGTAGGATTTTTCAACCCTACACATTGTGAAACATAAAGATAATGCAAAATATAAATTATATTAGCTTTATAAGTAAATATGTATTTACATATAAATCCTTTCCCTGATAATGAAATAATCGAAAAATAGCCAAGTATGGAAAATTGTAGTATCCGCAAATTCCAAAATAGCGTTAGGAATTTAATTTTTAAAGAATATACTAGGGCATTCGAAAAGTAATGGCAACATAGTTACTGTTTCACACTAAATGTATTTAGTTTACTTTTGACATTACATACTTCAAATATAATCTCCTGCCATGTCAATAATACGTTGCCAAATTCTTGGATGACGGCGGACTCCATCTGCAGCAGAATTTCTGGATATCTCTGTCACTGATCAATCTAAAGCTCTTCGGATGTCAACTCTTGATTGAAAGCGAATGCCTCTCTTCCACCCACTTACAATAGTTCAGTATGGTAGGACTTCTCTCCCACAGGCTTCTTGTAATGCCCCAAAGCACTGAGTTGCAGATTTTGTCTTGCAACTTGGATTTTTTAAGCACCTTTGTTCGTACCTTTAGGGCTGTATTTTTTTACTACAAATCAGAAACACCCACTGTATTTACGAAGTATGGCTACTTCGAGACTTTCAATATTGCAAATTTATGAAACAATTGCTGCTCTATTACGTAGTGCAAGATTTCAGTGGTCACCGCTAGGAGCACTGATTTACAACATTGTTGCCATTACTTATCGAATGTATTTGTACGAGTTAAATTGTTAAATCCTTAATGTTTGGATAACACCCTGAGCACGACTTTTTACTCCTTCAGAGAAGACATCTGTAATTTTTAGTGCTATTTTACTAACAATAAACTTATAAATTCGTTGATGTTCGAGGTGTAACGCGTATCACAATGTGAACACCTCTAGGTTAAGGCTATCGAATGGAATATTCAATATGCTGCTGTTACGTCACCAGGTTTGATCGATAGGCCGCATGCCGGCGCTGCATCTGTCTCCAAGACAGACGAATAGCGTTCTGCACCGGTTCCTATATTTCCCCATTACATACAGGTGGCACATTGCCCGTTGCCATGGATACGTTCTGTGCATTCTCTCAGCGCGTTGAAATTTAGTTCTATAACCTTACGCCCTGTATTATGGCTTGCACAGTACAGGTATCCAGCCATGTCTGTTTCAGGTATTGAGGTCTTATGAGACAATGATTGTTAAAATCCATATTTCCTCTTTTTTTTCTTTTAAATATAGGCTTCTATTTATCTTTAGTATCCTGCCTTTGATGTTTCCACCTTCCTTTTGGCCGGTCTGTACTGCTTTTTCCAATTTTATTGGAAATTTCTCCCATGCTATTTTTACGACTCCTCAATTCTTCATACAACTTGCATGATCATCCCACTCTTTTTCTATTTTGAATCGAGTGATATATTTGCTCTATTTTCAAATAATTTCTTATTTATTTTACATATGACTTGATCCAGAAATGTTTTGTTTGCTATTGTCTTAAAACATTCATCTCACATGTTCATAAAAAAAAAAAGTCTTCTTTCACCTGATTTTTCCGGTAGGCCTATATGAAATAATTCACATCTAAATATATTCTTCATTTTTCTATATTCACTTTTAACACTTAAATATCACTGATTAACTTTCGAACTTCTTTAGGCCCGGTTGCACCAACCCTTGTTAAATATTTAACATGTCGTTAAGGCAGTTTAACAGCAAACTTAACGGAAGTGATGTTTCATCAACTGTTGTTACTGCTAACATCATGTTAAACCCACTGTTAAATTAACATAGCATACTCCCCCAGTTAAATCCTTAACGTCCTGTTACAGATTGAATTATGGTTGCCAGAGAACATATGTTATGCGCCGCATTATTATATCTAGATATATTTGCAGTGAAAACAATTAGCTGCAATCACTTCTTCAGCATTTTTAGTTATTCAGAATAGATATGTTCGTAAATACTAAAATGATTCATATTAATATTAGCACTGCGTCCACAGTAAAGAGTCGACCTGGTTGGCAAGTTGGTATAGCGCTGGCCTTCTATGCCCAAGGTTGCGGGTTCGATCCCGGGCCAGGTCGATGGCATTTAAGTGTGCTTAAATGCGACAGGCTCATGTCAGTAGATTTACTGTAAAAGAACTCCTGCGGGACAAAATTCCGGCACATCCGGCGACGCTGATATAACCTCTGCAGTTGCGAGCGTCGTTAAATAAAACATAACATTCCACAGTAAAGAGAAGATATGTGTTTATTAACGTAAGCATTTCTGTGATTATTATTTCGTATTAATACTCAGATGCAGGCTAATTGCAGATTTTCAAAATGATATTTCTTTATTTCACTGATTTAACAGTTCACATGTAATTATGACTAATGACGTGTGAAGATATGTTAGATATATGAGATATGAAAATAATGTTAACGCTTATTCAGCATCACAATTATTTTCATTTTCTATTGGTTCTATTTGATCCTGGATAATTGAAAGAATCTTCGTACAAATATCAACTTTGAGAGTGAAAGTAGGCCTACCACCGTCAGTTTTCAAATGTTTCACTGTATCTTGTGCATGACCCGTCTTAGCATTTCTTTTAATATTTTCATAACATTGATTTGTTTCATAGTTTGCGTTTTCACATCCAAATGGCGATTGAAAATATTGGGTTAAAGAGACCCATGTTTGTTCCTTTTTCCTAATGAAAGTTCCATCACTACGTTTGAGTTCAATTACATTCATATAATTGCTAGATATACTAAAATAATTATATTTTTCATATGAGGTAAAATTACTGCTCGATTCTCGATTTCCGTTGTAATTATGTTAGTCTCCAATACTTCCATAATGTAAAAAATACAATTCTCCGCTAAAACAAATGGCTACACCAACTACAGACACATTCAGTAAACTTTCATACAATCACTGCTTCTTTGATTCCTGTTACATTACTCTTAACATCATGTTACCTAACCAAAGTACCTCAAATGTTTGGTGAAACACTATTACACTAACAGGATGTTTAATTTTTAACAACACGTTAGTTAACATGCTGTTAGCGTTATTTTAACGAAGTTTGGTGAAACTGGATCTTACTGTGTTAATATTTAGGAATTTACCTGACGATTAGTTTCGAAGTGTTGTTCTTCATTGTCCATAGTCTAGTGGAGATCCTGCGCTATCTTCTGGTTTCCTGTTGTGGTGGGGTGTGTTGATGATTGTGTCGAAAAGGGTGTATGTTTTGAAATTGAATTGAGTGTTCAGGATGTGATGTGGGCGTGTTTTTATGTATTTATAAATTTCATACTGTTCTAGTGTGTTAAGTTTCTGGTTTTTTGGCTGGATGTGTAATATTTTTATGTCGTCTATGTTGCTGTAGCTGTGATTGGAGTTTGTAATGTGTTCTGCATAGGTTATGGCTGTGATATGTTCTTTGTAACGTGTTTCAAATAATATTTCAATCTGTCCAATATAAAAGTCATTGCAACTGTTACGTGATAGTTTGTAAACTTCTATGAAGTTGTATTTTTTGTGTGTCTTGTCTGTGTGTTAAGATGTTTTTGTAGTGTTCTGTATGCAATGTTATATTTTAGTTTCTTGAATGATGATGCAATCTTGTATGTGTTCTGTTTTCGCATGTTAGTGTGGTGTATTTGTTTTTCCATGTGTTTATGTGGCGTTTTCTTTTTTGCGTTTAGTGTGTCTTATGATGTCTATTATGTTGGGTTGTAGCCATTTTTATGTGCTATGTATTTGATAGTGTGTATTTCTTTCTTATAGTTTTGTTGGCTTATAGGAATGTAGCTCAGTCGGCTAAGGCGCTTGCCTGCCGAACCGGAGTTGTGCTCGGGCGCGGGTTTGATTACCGCTTGGGCTGATTACCTGGTTGAGTTTTTTCTCCCCCACGTTTTCCCCAACCATAAGGTCAGGTAATTACGGCGAATCCTCGGCCTCATCTCTCCAAATATCATCTCGATATCACCAATCCCATCGACGCTAAATAATCTCGTAGTTGATACATTGTCGTTAAATAACCAAACAAAAAAACGAGTCTTGAAACATTGAATGCCACTTACCACGACTTAATATTGTGCGAGCCGGCCTTTTCTACTCTTTCGTGTATCAAAACTGTTGAAAGAAATTGAGTAAATATAGCGACAGGCTTGAGATTAAAGATAACTGACATTGATTATAAATGAATCAGGGAGTGCAGAAACAGCACACGTCACTATTTCTGGCGAAATGACTTTATTCGAATTTTATGGACTGTTGATATAGGACTATCATTCCATGCAGAAACCACATGTGTCAGTATAGCTGTCTCACATTTGGGGACCTGTGAAATCCTGGAAGCGCGCAGAAACAACTCATGTCAAAGACATGTGCCGACACATTGGTTCCCATTCCAGACGGCAGACATCTACGACACAAGGATACAAAAATTGATCCCACTGAATGACAAATGTCTCAATTCTGGTGGTGAATACGTTGAAAAAAAATTCAACAATTACTATACAGTATGTTCCAGTAAAACTTTTCATTAAATTTTGTTTTCTTGCTATAAACGGCTCCAGGGAAATATTTTTTACGGTCCTCGTAATTGCGCTCGAGTGGCCAAAATTTGTGTAAGCACTTCTTTTGACATAATTAAAATGATGAAAGAAAAATTAATTTTTTTTAACTGCCTCCATGAGAATGTTTGCTTGTAAGTACAAAGGAGAATACCATATTTACCTTCTTCATTGGCATATCCAGACAAAATCGTGCCAATTCAAAGAGAGAAGCTTGACGATATACGCGAACTAATGCGTTACATACCATATTAATATCAAGAGTTTTACAATAATATTCTTCAGTGACCTATTGTGGAAAAATGAGTTCATTTATATGCTGAACTTATGCATTACGTACACAGTAGGCCTATGCATATATTATATCCTTAATATGACAAATAAACTTAGTTGAACTGAAATTATTATACTACAATTTTGATTCCTTGCAGAAACAGCACATGTCAAGTTAATATATCTGTAGTGCTTGAGAAAAGTGGCATAAGTCAGTTTTCACAAACCTTTTTTGATAATTTATTGACAACTTACACTGGTTTATGTCGATTTGATTTTTTTCTGTATGAATTATTGTAATGGGAGGAATACTTGTGTATTTTTTTTCCAAGCGAACAGGTGTTCCGTAAGTTGTCAATAAAGTACGGTATGAAAAAAGGTTTGTGGAAACTGACTTGTGTCACTTTTTCCGAGCACTACAGATATATTGATTTATTTAATTAACAATTCATTGGATTCGAATAAATTTGGTATAAAACGATACATCTATTAGGCTTCTGTCTGAAGAAGCCAGTACTATAACCAATGAGGTGATCTACCACCAGTAATACCATTTTTTGTCTCTACTGAAAAATTTAGTTTTCATGACGTGCTGTTTCTGCAATCCCCAATTCAAATATAAAGTAATTTTAAGCACAAAATAAAATAGTTCCTTCATTTTTACTGAAGTAAGGAACTTACAAAAACATACTTTTCTTGATTTATTTTTCAACACGTGAATGTTATACAAAGAATGTATTAAAAGTAGATAAATTTGCTTTACTATCTTTAATATCAACTCTGCTGTAACATGCTAATGAGAGCCATTTACTTTATTCAGGACAGAATTATATTATTTACGTTTTATTTAATTCAAGTATATCGTCAATATTAATTTAATTTTTTAAAATATAATAGAAATATCACTACACTTACTCATATTCACATAATATTAACCCTAAATCTACTCTACCCATCGTTCCATTGACGACTTTGAAGGGGTCCGCGTAAATACTATCTATGGAAAGGGGGTCCCCAGTGCTAGTGAGTTTGAGAACCACTGACGTAGTCAACTGGCAAGCTTCTTACCAAAGGAATCCAGGGTTCGGATCGGGACGGACTCTGTGGTATTCTACGGAGGCAGTTTTTACAGAACAGGTAACGTGATGCTGTAGCCCAGTGTTCCGCAACCTTTTTCTACTCACGGCACACCCTAGACAGGCCTAGACTCAACACGGCACACCAAAATGTTAAGCCCCTCAAAAATGTATGATTTGATTCTCCCAATATAATTACGTAATGTAATCAAATTTATTATTATTATTATTATTATTATTATTATTATTATTATTATTATTATTATTATTATTATTAGTATTATTATTATTATAAAACAAAAATCGACTCTTGCATTTATTAACAATTTATGAACTTTAATTCACTGTAGAAAATACAGATTTCTATTACTTACTTACTTACTGGCTTTTAAGGAACCCGGAGGTTCATTGCCGCCCTCACATAAGCCCGCCATTGGTCCCTGTCCTGAGCAAAATTAATCCATTCTCTATCATCATATTCCACCTCCCTCAAATCCATTTTAATATTATCTTCCCATCTACGTCTCGGCCTCCCTAAAGGTCTTTTTCCCTCCGGCCTCCCAACTAACTGCTGTGGTAGTGCCAGAGAATCAGTCTTATTTGAAGGATTCGTAACAAGCTGTTTTTACGGTGAAGGGTTGTCAGCCCTTCGCCCAACCCCCAAGCTGGAAGACCACCTCTCATCGGCTGTCCGCGACTGCTTATTCAATATATTCACAGCTACCCTCCATATCTGGAGGCCGTCTCCTGTTGCATCCATGCCTTGTTTAATTTCTGTTGGATTCATTCCTCTTTTTACGAATGACAGCACGAAGACAGATTTCTATTACTAATATTAAAGTAAATAACTCTACTCATACTTTCAATATGATAGGGCCTACTTGGATCTGCTTAGCTGCAGACAAGTGACTGATGCGCGGTAGAATCGTTGACAGTGCAAGCCTAATTTCTTCATCAATGAATTTGAGTCTCTCCCTGTTTAATGTTTTAATTTCAGTTAACGTAGACAACCCAATTTCACACATATATTATGTAGTTGAAAATGGCAATGACATATTAACTGTCATCTCAGAGATAGCCGGGTATTCAGTCCTTATTGACAACCAAAATGTTTTCAAAGGCAATTAGAGAAGTTCTAATTTCGATGTTCTTATGTAGGAGGAGTGTAGTGGGCTCTGCTCCCATTTCCTGACACAAAACCAAAAAAAGCAGCATATTTAGGGGCCGCGATTTGATGAAGTTCACGACTTTTACTGCTTCATCACAATTTTCAGAGGAGATGGCAAAACAATGGCTTCGCGGTGAATGAGACGGGCCGTAAGAATAAAGTGGAGCATATCCTTTTCCTCCTCTATTTTGAAGGATGTGCTTCAGAGTTTACGAATAAAATGCAGAGTACAACCTTCTGCTACTGATGACGTAATAGGAAAAGAGCACTTGCTTCACGGGAAGAAGCATTTGCTTCGAGCGCAACCTTTTGCTTCAAAATTAGAAAAAAGATAAGAATAAAGTGAAGCATATCCTTCAATTATGAAGCACATCCTTCTGAAAAGTGAAGTCTGGTCAGTAGCAGACTCATCTCTGTGGTTTACTGACATGGCTCAATTACCAGTCTTTTTGCGTCGTCAAAAGTGCTACAAATTACGTCGGTGTGCCGCTAGTGAGCATTGTAAGAGCTTATATAGATTTACTGAAGAAAATGTTCAATGGATTGCATCTCATTTTCTAGAAGAAACACAGGAGAGAAGAGGAGGGGCACTATCATCGGAAATGAAGATGAAGATTTTTCTGCGGTACATGGCTGATCCAGGGTTCCAATCAGGTATTGCAGAAGAGATGGGTATACATCAGACAACTGTGAGTAAAACTGTTATTAGTGTATCTAAGAAAATCATGGAAAAAGCTAACATATGGATCAAGTTTCCGTCATCATTGCAAGACATAACTGCTGCAAAGGCTGAATGGTTACAGAAATTCAATTTTCCGAGTGCTATCGGTGTAATAGACTGCACTCATGTGCGCATCCCTAAACCAATACAGCATGGTGATGAGTATGTTAATAGAAAGGGTTTTGCTAGTATCAACGTGCAAGCTACATGCAATGCAAAAGAATGTTTTACGAGTGTTGTAGCTAGTTGGCCAGGGTCAGTTCATGACTGTAGAATATGGAAAAATTCATCAGTGCGTGATGTGTTAAGTGGTTTTAAGAACACTGTCCTGTTGGGTGACGAAGGGTACGGCTTAGAACCATGGCTCATTTGCTTTGGTCAACTTAAAAGGAGGTTTCCTATTCTACAATACGTCTACAGAGTTGCTCCCTCTAACGTTCCAACCATCATTGTTTGTTGCTTTGTGTTGCACAATGTGGCGAAGTATCTACATGATGATGACTTTACAGACGATACACAGGATTTAAATGAAGATGACAGTGATGAAGAGCAAGAGGAATATACCACTGAAAAGGAAATTTTAAAGAGAGGACGTGAGAAAAGGGAACAAATTGCAACTCTAATAGGAAATGAACTTTAAATGTGTTCACTGAACTGCACTGCACTGCACTGGTACCGGTACTACGTATTTCACTGATGTAATCTCTGTGCACAAAATTAACGTAGAAACTTAAAATATCACTGTTTCTCATACTCGTAATATATTTAATATAAAATACTGTATTATAGACACTGTTAATACACAATACATATGTTAGAACGAATTTAGATTTACGTAAAATAATAACTGTTTATCACTGTGTTGTAGTTAGTAATATATTACACCAGTACTGATATAGCTGTGGACATGTAATCTGATATGTTACAACATATATTACGAGAAACACAATTAAAAAAATAACTTGAAATATCACTGTGTGGAGAATAGTACACTGGTAATATCACTGCATACAAATTAGCGTAGGAACTTAAAATATGACTGTTTCTCACACTTGCAACATATTTAATATAAAATACAGTATTATAGACACTGTTAATACACAATATACGTAGATATTAGAAGGAATTTAGATTCACTTAAAATAATAACTGTTTATCACTGAGTTGTAGTTAGTAATATAGTATACTGGTACTGATATAGTTGTAGACTGTAACCTGACTATAACATATTTAACGAGAAACACAATTAAAAAAATAAACTTGAAAATATTGCTGTGTGGTGAATATTACACTGTTATAACACTCAATTACTGTAGGAAATTGTGATTTCTCTAAAAACGAGATTGTAAACGTAAATAGGTACAGTACTGCTGAATTTCTTCTTTATAGTCTACTTGTAGGTTTCTATTTCTACAAGATGTGTATATTTTGGCACTTTCATTCTTGGACCTATCTTCCTGCGGTTGCTTGGCTTCCTCGCTAATCTTCTGGTTAAGAATGTCTATTATCATGCGTTCCTTCTCTGTTTGAATTCTTGTCAGTTTGAACTGCTCCAACAATACAAGCCTGTGTAAATCATTAGTGCTGAGTATTTTTGTTTCCTCTGTTTCTGGTAAATTTAATTTAGGTTTTTTGTGGGTGGTGGTCTGGTAAATGAAACCTCGCTGGGCATTGGTGACGATGACCTTGAATCTAGAGGTACAAGAGGATGATTTGTAGCGCCTGCAAACAGAGATGTGAAAAAAATGTAAGAATGAAATAAAACTTCATATTGATGTTAAATTATATTGCAATGCTATGTTTCAATAAAATATGTGATTAGCTGTTTCAGAATTCAAATTCTAATTGCTAGTCTATATTTAATTTCACTTAAACCAACAGACGTAAAATTGCAATAAAGTGGTTCCCTATTGCATAATTACTTCCAATTAGCCCTTTTCAATAAATACAACTTTCGCAACAGAATAACTGTAATTAAAATTACCTGGTAATTTTAAAGATGTAAACTCAGTGTTTGATGAGGCAGAAGAAGAAGAAGAAGAAGAAGAAGAAGAAGAAGTGGATGGACAAGGATCCACACTTACAGCTCCTGAAAACAAATTAAAAAATATAAGTAGACTTACCGGCATGTAATTTTAATTTAAAATGTAATTTTGACTTTAAATACACATGCGTTTAATATATAGATTACAAAATAATTACATCAACGATTAAAAAACCATGGTAATAGATGGTATACATTTACCTGGAATTTTGCTGATTACAGGATTTGTGTCACCCTGTAGCAGAGTGAATAGTTCTTTCTCCCAAGTATTCAAAATTATTGGCTTGTTTCCTGTTCTATTCTTGTCGGTTTTCTTCTTGAGCCTTGTTTTCATGTTATTAATTTTTTTTAGTAGTTGCCTAGAATTTATTGGCGTGCCGAAATTTTCTTCGAATAATTTTATCATATCCTTAATTGCTGCCTCCTTTTTCCTTTTCATTTCCGGAACTTGTGATTTTTCTAATATTTCTGGATACTTTCCTAAAGTTGTCGCTAGAAATATCATTGTATTTTCAAGAGGGACAGAGCTATCGTCGTCTGAATCGGAAGACTCCATTTTAAAAACACAGAATCCCTACCCAGTACTGACGGAAGTGACCATGGTTTATTAGCATCAGAACGAAAGTTGCTGTGCTATCGAGAGGCTTACCATTGCAGCTTATCTTTTTCCTTTATGAAACCGAATGCTCGTTATCAGTTGACAAAGAGCGCCGACAAATACACAGTAGTGAAACACGAAACGCCAAACAATATACATGACACATTCAGGAGCACATGCTCTTGTCTTAGAAGCAGAAGGTCAAAGGATAAGGTAAAGGTTATTCTTACAATTCGAAGCATATGCTTATACTTCAACCTTTTGCTTCGAAGCACATCCTTGTACTTCAACCTCTTGCTTCGAAGGAAATCCTTCAATTTTATTCTTATGGGCCAATGGTCGCCCGTATGTTAGGATATAGGCCTACTTCAAGTAGTTTATCCATGAATTCTTTCACTCGGCCTGTCATAGAAGCGGATCCATCTCTAAAACACTAATGCAATCCTTCCATGTTAATTCATTACGGACCACATGTTCATTAGTTGTACGAAACATTTCTTCACCGGTTGCACGCTCGGGCAGTTTGCACAAAAAAAATTGCAATTACATCATCATCATCATCATCATCAATGTACCGAATGTAGGAAAGAAGTTGTGCATGAGCGCTAATATCGGTGGTCTCGTAGATCTGAAGTGAGAACTTCTGACTGCTCTTTATTTTATCCTTCATAATGTCTTGGATGTCATTGGCCATGATACTAACTCGGCTGTTAATTGTGTCAGCAGAGAGAGGAATTTAATTTTAATTAATTTTATTAATTTCTTACAATAATAGATAAAACTTCGCGTCACACCTTTCACCTTGTGGAGGCACACCGGTTGCGGAACACAGTTGTAGCCCGTCGTTTCATCAGGTGTGTGGCAGTGGTGACTACATTTGATGCAGTCGGATGCGGATGCTCTTATCTGAGCAAGCTTGGATGTGCAAGAAACATAGTTTGCTGGAAACTGACTTTATAATTTCAGATAACGTGTCCGTCCCGAGAGTTTGGCTTGCATGCAAACAGCATCTCACGGAGACAGCCGGAAAACACGCACAGAATTATACGGTTGGTTGCTTTTTGTGTACGAGACACACAAGAATCACCCTGCACCTGGCAGCATTCTCTCAGTATGTGCAACACATAGGCAACAAAGTTCTTTCTGAACGTGATTTCCTATTCAGAATTTTATGAATACGTGGGAAGAACGGTGCAAGTATTCTTGCGTCGGCTGCATCTCTTAGTAGACGTTTTATATTTCTTCAACCCCTACCTCACTAAAAGCAAGTTTAAGAGTGAAATGTTTGCATTACAGTTTGAAGGAAGGGGAAAGATATTATATGTTTATACATTACATGTTTGCGCTGTTCTTCATTAGGCCTAACTTACTGTTTGTAAGTAAATATTTGCATTCTATAGGCTACTTCGTTTCATAATATTTGAGATGTGAACATTGCTGGCAGTGGAGGATTGCTATTCAACCTTTAGCAGAGGTCTTATTCCACGCTTGATTTGAAGTTGGGCGGTCTGAAGCGTTCTAAACCCGCTATCACTAAGAATAACTGAATTGTTGTAAAAATCCCTTAAATATAAATTCAGCTTGTATAAATCTCATTGGAACTCTTGATTGTTTCACAGAATCATGGCCCACTAATTTAGGTAATCAGCGTAAGTAAATAATTGTAAAAAATCATGACCCGCTACATACAGTTGAATAGAAAGTAGTTACTGGACTTCATCCAGTATTGACTTATAAATAATAGTCAAAGATTATTCACACAAAATTAAGGAAGACCTAGTACTTGTAAATGAAGAGTCCACTACAAGAATGATGGATGTCATTTGGAATACATTTTTCGGGAGAAGCAATTGAAAGTTTGAAATGCTTAGCGCTCAAAGCTTAACTGTGATTTTCCGATCATTACTGGACAATGACTATCAGTGTTAATGCCATGTAACTCTCTATGTACATTCTATATGTCTTAAGCTATGCATTGACAGTTTTGGTTCATTTTCGACAAGAAAGTGACATCCATCATTCTTGCAGTGGACTCTTCAAGTGTGAATTAGCAGTAATTACTAGTACTAGTATTGAGTATCACTAGTGTATACTTAATTTTTCTTCAGTCCACACAATCATTTTTAAATAATTTTTAAATGTCATCTTCTAGAATTTGACTTTTTTTTAAATGCGTGATCTTTATTGTGAAATTTTAAATTTTATGAAGATAGTACTTTTGAAGAGGAGCCCTGAAGCAATTAAAAATCATCATCCTATGTTTTGGTCTTGAAATTAACAGTAGCAAGACCTTCTTCTGATCCATTACCTGTCAATCACTATGAATTTCAAATATAAGATTTGAATTATTGGAATCAGTAATAACCAAGGTTTCCACGAAACGCTTTCGAACTTTGTACAATTCCAAATTAGACATTATTTTCTTTGAAATCATTGAAGTCCTAATTTTTAATTATACAAATATAAACTTCGAAAATTCGGACTGAATGTAAATAAAAAACACCGGTTTAAATAGTTGTTTGTTTGTTTGTTTATATTTTTACACGCTTTAACATCTGTATTAATATCGTGTGTGTAGAGTCTTAGGATATATTATTAGGCCATTGACTATTGTTGCGCTCTTGTTTCTATTGTGTATTGTAGATGGCTTGTGTTGATTATAACTAGGCTCCGTATTCCAGCTACCTAAAGACTGAAGTTAAAGACACATTGGGTATATAGTACGCCGAACACAGGTAATGCAACGGATAAGGATATAAACAAACAGGTCGTCGCTGCGTGTTCATGGAGTACAGTCAACTTCAGACATTCTGAAGCTATGCTAGTGAACACATGCTTGAGCCGCGATGTTCATTTTCGTCTTTGCAATGAGTAATAACGTGCATTCGTAAGTTACGGAACTTGAACATATGCAGATGTCACTTGAAATGATTTCAAATTGCAAGAAATTATTTCATTACTTCAAGATTTTTCTATTCTCTTATATTTTTTCGTGTTTCGTTAAGATATTGCATGTCGCTCATCACTGAAAACCCACTAATTTTCTATGTACTTTCTAGAAATTCCGTAAAATACAGATTATTTAATTTATTAATTGGGATGTTGGCACTGAACATCATGGTAGGCTACACAAACTCATGCATAACGTCCAGTTAATAACTTCATAATTTTCAGATGTTGATGATACTGGTTCTTTTGGATTACATTTAACACACTTCCTGTGTCTTTTGGTACATATTGCAGTCTTTTTCAGTATACTATTTTTGTTACTTTTACGTTTATTGTACACAATTTATATGTAATGTTGTCTATATTGACTGTGAAAATATTAGTTCAAATATCCTCAACTATGCCCTGCAATATTACACGCTTGAGAGTCTCACCTAAGGCTTTACCTCTGCATTGAACCTTCAATCAGTCACAAAGATGTAATTATTTAAATAATACGACTAGTAAGAGCAGTGATCGATAAGACTACTCACTATGACTGCGTCCCGGATTTGACTTTCTAAAGGAAGAGGGCAGAAGATGCGTAACTATTTTGTATAAGATCGTACCTTTACCTGCGCTGTGACGAGCAATTTCATCCCATTTTATAGGTAGCTGGTATACGGATCCTAATTATAACTTATTTAGATTTTGTTTTAATGTTTGTAATATTGATGATTAAGGCAGCGTTGAATAATGGTACGTAAATTTACAATTCAACATTTGCCTTTGTGGCTGAGGAAAACCCCCAGTCATATTGGCTCATCACGGAGTTTGAGCTAGGGACCTCCCGAATACGAGTCTTAAACGTTACTGTCTAAACCAGTTCGCTCGGTGTTTAAGTAGTTATTTCAACGGAAATATACTTCATTATTCTCTGTGGAATTAACCTATCTTTTTGTCTTTTGTGTGGACGATTCGGAAAATGAAGATTTGATTTCCTATTCGGCCATAGTAAAGAAGTCTGTAATTTGTGCAACTTTAGCAGTTTTTTCGGTTATTTTACGACGCTTTATAAACTGCTACAGTTATCCAGTGGCTGAATGAAATAAAGGTGATAATGCTGGCAACATTGAGTCCAGGGACCAGCGCCGAAAGTTACCCAGCGTTTACTCTTATTAGATTGAAGGAAAAACTCTGGAACAAATCTCAACCAGGTAACTTGTTCCAACCAGGATTTCAACCCGAGTCCGCTAGTTTCACGGTCAGACGTGCTAACCGTTACTCCACAGCGTTGGACTGCGACATGTTAAAACAACTGAATTATTATCTAACTTGTAAAATGTGCAGTATGCCAACTTGTGGCACTCCTGCTTTTTACTGATCCTTCAGAGTTAATGTGGAAGTTTCATTATGGCAAAACATCTGGTGCTCAATCCCCCCCCCCCCCTGTTCCTACGAGTGACATCTCAGATTGTCAGTTGTTTGCACAAGCATGTCTCAGAAATTCGATCTATATTTGTTAAGTTTAACATTAGTAAGCAATATGTTGCTTTCCGGTCTCAAGTTATGACATTTCCACATGATATTTCCTGTTAAGAATTTGTCTTTCAGCGAAGAAAGAGAATAATACAGTATGGCTAACCGGACGTGACGGATGAAATTTCGGCATTAGTTCTGGCTCTACCTATAAGTGATCAGTTCAAATTCTATTTTTAACTTTGTTGTTTTCAAATTAAAGACCGTGCCGTATAACCAAATTCTGTATATGAAAACTGTAACGAATATAAATTCCAAAGGGACAAAAAAGTCGACGAAATCACTGGCTTAGGCATCGGTGCTTGAGTAGAAAGAACATAAAAGTTGGGAAACCTATCATCTGATTGTTCATCATTCGCTCTTAAAACATAAATACTGTCTTTCATGATTTCAGTGTAGGAGGAAAGTGAAGATAGGTCGGACTGCTGACGTGAGAATCTAAATGTTGCAAGGTAGACCTCGATGACAACTGCTTTTCAGCGGCGTAGGTGTAGAAGCACGAATAAGGCAACATAGAGGAGTGGAAATGGGGACAATGCACAAGTCTGATTTCAGAATAATGAACATGTGCAAGCATCTGTACCATCAGTTAATAATAAAAATATATTAATAATACTACTACTACTACTACTACTACTACTACTACTACTACTACTACTACTACTACTACTACTACTACTACTACTACTACTACTACTACTACTACTACTACTACTACTACTACTACTACTACTACTACTACTACTACTACTACTACTACTACTACTACTACTACTACTACTACTACTACTACTACTACTACTACTACTACTACTACTACTACTACTACTACTACTACTACTACTACTACTACTACTACTACTACTACTACTACTACTACTACTACTACTACTACTACTACTACTACTACTACTACTACTACTACTACTACTACTACTACTACTACTACTACTACTACTACTACTACTACTACTACTACTACTACTACTACTACTACTACTACTACTACTACTACTACTACTACTACTACTACTACTACTACTACTACTACTACTACTACTACTACTACTACTACTACTACTACTACTACTACTACTACTACTACTACTACTACTACTACTACTACTACTACTACTACTACTACTACTACTACTACTACTACTACTACTACTACTACTACTACTACTACTACTACTACTACTACTACTACTACTACTACTACTACTACTACTACTACTACTACTACTACTACTACTACTACTACTACTACTACTACTACTACTACTACTACTACTACTACTACTACTACTACTACTACTACTACTACTACTACTACTACTACTACTACTACTACTACTACTACTACTACTACTACTACTACTACTACTACTACTACTACTACTACTACTACTACTACTACTACTACTACTACTACTACTACTACTACTACTACTACTACTACTACTACTACTACTACTACTACTACTACTACTACTACTACTACTACTACTACTACTACTACTACTACTACTACTACTACTACTACTACTACTACTACTACTACTACTACTACTACTACTACTACTACTACTACTACTACTACTACTACTACTACTACTACTACTACTACTACTACTACTACTACTACTACTACTACTACTACTACTACTACTACTACTACTACTACTACTACTACTACTACTACTACTACTACTACTACTACTACTACTACTACTACTACTACTACTACTACTACTACTACTACTACTACTACTACTACTACTACTACTACTACTACTACTACTACTACTACTACTACTACTACTACTACTACTACTACTACTACTACTACTACTACTACTACTACTACTACTACTACTACTACTACTACTACTACTACTACTACTACTACTACTACTACTACTACTACTACTACTACTACTACTACTACTACTACTACTACTACTACTACTACTACTACTACTACTACTACTACTACTACTACTACTACTACTACTACTACTACTACTACTACTACTACTACTACTACTACTACTACTACTACTACTACTACTACTACTACTACTACTACTACTACTACTACTACTACTACTACTACTACTACTACTACTACTACTACTACTACTACTACTACTACTACTACTACTACTACTACTACTACTACTACTACTACTACTACTACTACTACTACTACTACTACTACTACTACTACTACTACTACTACTACTACTACTACTACTACTACTACTACTACTACTACTACTACTACTACTACTACTACTACTACTACTACTACTACTACTACTACTACTACTACTACTACTACTACTACTACTACTACTACTACTACTACTACTACTACTACTACTACTACTACTACTACTACTACTACTACTACTACTACTACTACTACTACTACTACTACTACTACTACTACTACTACTACTACTACTACTACTACTACTACTACTACTACTACTACTACTACTACTACTACTACTACTACTACTACTACTACTACTACTACTACTACTACTACTACTACTACTACTACTACTACTACTACTACTACTACTACTACTACTACTACTACTACTACTACTACTACTACTACTACTACTACTACTACTACTACTACTACTACTACTACTACTACTACTACTACTACTACTACTACTACTACTACTACTACTACTACTACTACTACTACTACTACTACTACTACTACTACTACTACTACTACTACTACTACTACTACTACTACTACTACTACTACTACTACTACTACTACTACTACTACTACTACTACTACTACTACTACTACTACTACTACTACTACTACTACTACTACTACTACTACTACTACTACTACTACTACTACTACTACTACTACTACTACTACTACTACTACTACTACTACTACTACTACTACTACTACTACTACTACTACTACTACTACTACTACTACTACTACTACTACTACTACTACTACTACTACTACTACTACTACTACTACTACTACTACTACTACTACTACTACTACTACTACTACTACTACTACTACTACTACTACTACTACTACTACTACTACTACTACTACTACTACTACTACTACTACTACTACTACTACTACTACTACTACTACTACTACTACTACTACTACTACTACTACTACTACTACTACTACTACTACTACTACTACTACTACTACTACTACTACTACTACTACTACTACTACTACTACTACTACTACTACTACTACTACTACTACTACTACTACTACTACTACTACTACTACTACTACTACTACTACTACTACTACTACTACTACTACTACTACTACTACTACTACTACTACTACTACTACTACTACTACTACTACTACTACTACTACTACTACTACTACTACTACTACTACTACTACTACTACTACTACTACTACTACTACTACTACTACTACTACTACTACTACTACTACTACTACTACTACTACTACTACTACTACTACTACTACTACTACTACTACTACTACTACTACTACTACTACTACTACTACTACTACTACTACTACTACTACTACTACTACTACTACTACTACTACTACTACTACTACTACTACTACTACTACTACTACTACTACTACTACTACTACTACTACTACTACTACTACTACTACTACTACTACTACTACTACTACTACTACTACTACTACTACTACTACTACTACTACTACTACTACTACTACTACTACTACTACTACTACTACTACTACTACTACTACTACTACTACTACTACTACTACTACTACTACTACTACTACTACTACTACTACTACTACTACTACTACTACTACTACTACTACTACTACTACTACTACTACTACTACTACTACTACTACTACTACTACTACTACTACTACTACTACTACTACTACTACTACTACTACTACTACTACTACTACTACTACTACTACTACTACTACTACTACTACTACTACTACTACTACTACTACTACTACTACTACTACTACTACTACTACTACTACTACTACTACTACTACTACTACTACTACTACTACTACTACTACTACTACTACTACTACTACTACTACTACTACTACTACTACTACTACTACTACTACTACTACTACTACTACTACTACTACTACTACTACTACTACTACTACTACTACTACTACTACTACTACTACTACTACTACTACTACTACTACTACTACTACTACTACTACTACTACTACTACTACTACTACTACTACTACTACTACTACTACTACTACTACTACTACTACTACTACTACTACTACTACTACTACTACTACTACTACTACTACTACTACTACTACTACTACTACTACTACTACTACTACTACTACTACTACTACTACTACTACTACTACTACTACTACTACTACTACTACTACTACTACTACTACTACTACTACTACTACTACTACTACTACTACTACTACTACTACTACTACTACTACTACTACTACTACTACTACTACTACTACTACTACTACTACTACTACTACTACTACTACTACTACTACTACTACTACTACTACTACTACTACTACTACTACTACTACTACTACTACTACTACTACTACTACTACTACTACTACTACTACTACTACTACTACTACTACTACTACTACTACTACTACTACTACTACTACTACTACTACTACTACTACTACTACTACTACTACTACTACTACTACTACTACTACTACTACTACTACTACTACTACTACTACTACTACTACTACTACTACTACTACTACTACTACTACTACTACTACTACTACTACTACTACTACTACTACTACTACTACTACTACTACTACTACTACTACTACTACTACTACTACTACTACTACTACTACTACTACTACTACTACTACTACTACTACTACTACTACTACTACTACTACTACTACTACTACTACTACTACTACTACTACTACTACTACTACTACTACTACTACTACTACTACTACTACTACTACTACTACTACTACTACTACTACTACTACTACTACTACTACTACTACTACTACTACTACTACTACTACTACTACTACTACTACTACTACTACTACTACTACTACTACTACTACTACTACTACTACTACTACTACTACTACTACTACTACTACTACTACTACTACTACTACTACTACTACTACTACTACTACTACTACTACTACTACTACTACTACTACTACTACTACTACTACTACTACTACTACTACTACTACTACTACTACTACTACTACTACTACTACTACTACTACTACTACTACTACTACTACTACTACTACTACTACTACTACTACTACTACTACTACTACTACTACTACTACTACTACTACTACTACTACTACTACTACTACTACTACTACTACTACTACTACTACTACTACTACTACTACTACTACTACTACTACTACTACTACTACTACTACTACTACTACTACTACTACTACTACTACTACTACTACTACTACTACTACTACTACTACTACTACTACTACTACTACTACTACTACTACTACTACTACTACTACTACTACTACTACTACTACTACTACTACTACTACTACTACTACTACTACTACTACTACTACTACTACTACTACTACTACTACTACTACTACTACTACTACTACTACTACTACTACTACTACTACTACTACTACTACTACTACTACTACTACTACTACTACTACTACTACTACTACTACTACTACTACTACTACTACTACTACTACTACTACTACTACTACTACTACTACTACTACTACTACTACTACTACTACTACTACTACTACTACTACTACTACTACTACTACTACTACTACTACTACTACTACTACTACTACTACTACTACTACTACTACTACTACTACTACTACTACTACTACTACTACTACTACTACTACTACTACTACTACTACTACTACTACTACTACTACTACTACTACTACTACTACTACTACTACTACTACTACTACTACTACTACTACTACTACTACTACTACTACTACTACTACTACTACTACTACTACTACTACTACTACTACTACTACTACTACTACTACTACTACTACTACTACTACTACTACTACTACTACTACTACTACTACTACTACTACTACTACTACTACTACTACTACTACTACTACTACTACTACTACTACTACTACTACTACTACTACTACTACTACTACTACTACTACTACTACTACTACTACTACTACTACTACTACTACTACTACTACTACTACTACTACTACTACTACTACTACTACTACTACTACTACTACTACTACTACTACTACTACTACTACTACTACTACTACTACTACTACTACTACTACTACTACTACTACTACTACTACTACTACTACTACTACTACTACTACTACTACTACTACTACTACTACTACTACTACTACTACTACTACTACTACTACTACTACTACTACTACTACTACTACTACTACTACTACTACTACTACTACTACTACTACTACTACTACTACTACTACTACTACTACTACTACTACTACTACTACTACTACTACTACTACTACTACTACTACTACTACTACTACTACTACTACTACTACTACTACTACTACTACTACTACTACTACTACTACTACTACTACTACTACTACTACTACTACTACTACTACTACTACTACTACTACTACTACTACTACTACTACTACTACTACTACTACTACTACTACTACTACTACTACTACTACTACTACTACTACTACTACTACTACTACTACTACTACTACTACTACTACTACTACTACTACTACTACTACTACTACTACTACTACTACTACTACTACTACTACTACTACTACTACTACTACTACTACTACTACTACTACTACTACTACTACTACTACTACTACTACTACTACTACTACTACTACTACTACTACTACTACTACTACTACTACTACTACTACTACTACTACTACTACTACTACTACTACTACTACTACTACTACTACTACTACTACTACTACTACTACTACTACTACTACTACTACTACTACTACTACTACTACTACTACTACTACTACTACTACTACTACTACTACTACTACTACTACTACTACTACTACTACTACTACTACTACTACTACTACTACTACTACTACTACTACTACTACTACTACTACTACTACTACTACTACTACTACTACTACTACTACTACTACTACTACTACTACTACTACTACTACTACTACTACTACTACTACTACTACTACTACTACTACTACTACTACTACTACTACTACTACTACTACTACTACTACTACTACTACTACTACTACTACTACTACTACTACTACTACTACTACTACTACTACTACTACTACTACTACTACTACTACTACTACTACTACTACTACTACTACTACTACTACTACTACTACTACTACTACTACTACTACTACTACTACTACTACTACTACTACTACTACTACTACTACTACTACTACTACTACTACTACTACTACTACTACTACTACTACTACTACTACTACTACTACTACTACTACTACTACTACTACTACTACTACTACTACTACTACTACTACTACTACTACTACTACTACTACTACTACTACTACTACTACTACTACTACTACTACTACTACTACTACTACTACTACTACTACTACTACTACTACTACTACTACTACTACTACTACTACTACTACTACTACTACTACTACTACTACTACTACTACTACTACTACTACTACTACTACTACTACTACTACTACTACTACTACTACTACTACTACTACTACTACTACTACTACTACTACTACTACTACTACTACTACTACTACTACTACTACTACTACTACTACTACTACTACTACTACTACTACTACTACTACTACTACTACTACTACTACTACTACTACTACTACTACTACTACTACTACTACTACTACTACTACTACTACTACTACTACTACTACTACTACTACTACTACTACTACTACTACTACTACTACTACTACTACTACTACTACTACTACTACTACTACTACTACTACTACTACTACTACTACTACTACTACTACTACTACTACTACTACTACTACTACTACTACTACTACTACTACTACTACTACTACTACTACTACTACTACTACTACTACTACTACTACTACTACTACTACTACTACTACTACTACTACTACTACTACTACTACTACTACTACTACTACTACTACTACTACTACTACTACTACTACTACTACTACTACTACTACTACTACTACTACTACTACTACTACTACTACTACTACTACTACTACTACTACTACTACTACTACTACTACTACTACTACTACTACTACTACTACTACTACTACTACTACTACTACTACTACTACTACTACTACTACTACTACTACTACTACTACTACTACTACTACTACTACTACTACTACTACTACTACTACTACTACTACTACTACTACTACTACTACTACTACTACTACTACTACTACTAGTAACAGCAGTAACGATAGTAATTACAACTTACTTACAAGTGGCTTTTAAGGAACCCGAAGGTTCATTGCCGCCCTCACATAAGCCCGCCAGCGGTCCCTATCCTGTGCAAGATTAATCCAGTCTCTATCATCATACCCCACCTCCCTCAAATCCATTTTAATATTATACTCCCATCTACGTCTCGGCCTCCCTAAAGGTCTTTTTCCCTCCGGTCTCCCAACTAACACTCTATATGCATTTCTGGATTCGCCCATACGTGCTACATGCCCTGCCCATCTCAAACGTCTGGATTTAATGTTCCTAATTATGTCAGGTGAAGAATACAATGGGTGCAGTTCTGTGTTGTGTAACTTTCTCCATTCTCCTATAACTTCATCCCTCTTAGCCCCAAATATTTTTCTAAGCATCTTATTCTGAAACACCCTTAACCTATGTTCCTCTCTCAGAGTGAGAGTCCAAGTTTCACAACCATACAGAACAACCGGTAATATAACTGTTTTATAAATTCTAACTTTCAGATTTTTGGACAGCAGACTGGATGATAAGAGTTTCTCAAACGAATAATAACACGCATTTCCCACATTTATTCTGCGTTTAATTTCCTCCCGAGTGTCATTTATATTTGTTACTGTTGCTCCAAGATATTTGAATTTTTCCACCTCTTCGAAGGATAAATCTCCAATTTTTATATTTCCATTTCGTACAATATTCTGGTCACGAGACATAATCATATACTTTGTCTTTTCGGGATTTACTTCCAAACCGATCGCTTTACTTGCTTCAAGTAAAATTTCCGTGTTTGCCCTAATCGTTTGTGGATGTTCTCCTAACATATTCACGTCATCCGCATAGACAAGAAGCTGATGTAACCCGTTCAATTCCAAACCCTGTCTATTATCCTGAACTTTCCTAATGGCATATTCTAAAGCGAAGTTAAAAAGTAAAGGTGGTAGTGCATCTCCCTGCTTTAGCCCGCAGTGAATTGGAAAAGCATCAGATAGAAACTGACCTATACGGACTCTGCTGTATGTTTCACTGAGACACATTTTAATTAATCGAACTAGTTTCTTGGGAATACCAAATTCAATAAGAATATCATATAATACTTCCCTCTTAACCGAGTCATATGCCTTTTTGAAATCTATGAATAACTGATGCACTGTAGCTTTATACTCCCATTTTTTCTCCATTATCTGTCGAATACAAAAAATCTGATCAATAGTCGATCTATTACGCCTAAAACCACACTGATGATCCCCAATAATTTCATCTCAAAAGAATATTCGACAAAATTTTGTACGACGTCAACAAAATTGATATTCCTCGAAAGTTACCACAGTTGGTTTTATCCCCCTTTTTAAAAATAGGTACAATTATGGACTCCTTCCATTGTTCTGGTACAATTTCCTTTTCCCAAATAGCAAGTACAAGTTTATAAATTTCGCTATATAATGCACTTCCACCCTCTTGTATTAATTCTGCTGGAATTTGATCGATACCTGGAGACTTGTACTTTTTCAGATTTTCTATCGCAATTTCGACTTCTGAAGGCGTGGGTTCGGGTATAAATGGCTCAGCAGTTTGTATTTCAATTTCGTCCCGATCATTTCTATTTGGCCTATGTACATTTAGTAGTTGCGCAAAATAGTTTTTCCTCTGTTTAGGATTGATGGAGAGTCTGCAAGCAAGTCACCAGTCTCATCCTTGATCACATTTACCCTTGGCTGATATCCGTTCTTAAATTCCTTTATACCCTTATATAAATCTCGAATGTTTTTATTCTTACTATTTGTTTCTACCTCATTCAGTTTTTCCTTCAAGTAACCTCTCTTTCTATTCCTAAGTGTACGACTTGCTTCCCGTCTTTCATTGAAATAATTATCTCTCTTCTCCTCAACTGGATCCTGTAAGAATTTCAATTTTGCCTGTTTCCTTCTTTCTCCTACCATGCAACAATCTTCATCAAACCACGGTTTCTCTTTCTTAGTTTCATAATAACCTATGCTCTGCTCAGCTGCAATTTTGATACTATCTCTGATATTTTCCCACACGCTATTAACATCTAATTCTTTCTCAACTTCGTCGGAACTTTCTAAAGTTGCAAACCTATTCGAAATTTCGATCTGATAATTTTGCTTAGCTTCCTCGTTCTTTAATTTCAAAATATTGAATTTAGTAATATTAACTTGTTGCTCTACTCGCTTGGCTACTGATAATCTTTCTCTTAATTCTCCAATCACCAAATGATGGTCAGAATTACAGTCTGCACCCCTGAAAGTTCCAATATCTACTATATTAGTATGTCTTCGTTTATCTATCAAGATGTGATCTATTTGGTTGTGTGTCAATCCATCCGGAGAAGTCCAAGTATATTTATGTGTATCCTTATGGGGGAATGTTGTACTTCTGACAATTAAATTTTTCGATGTGGCAAAGTTGACTAATCTAACTCCATTGTCACTACTAATTGCGTGTAGGCTCTCTTTTCCTATAGTTGGTCTAAAAATATCCTCCCGTCCTACTTCCGCGTTGAAATCCCCCAATAAAATTTTCATGTGATATCTAGAGAACTGATCAAAGTATGTTCCAATTCCTCATAGAAGCTATCCTTTATATGGTCGTCTTTCTCTTCTGTAGGGGCGTGAGCATTTATAACTATGATGTCGCACCATCTACCCTTAAATACTAAATATGATAACCTGTCACTGATAAATTCGACCTTTTTTACTGCTGATTTTATTCTTTTATGAACAAAGAATTCTGTTCCTAATTGGTGATTATTGTTTCCTTCCCCATAATACAACAAGTAATCTCCTATTTGTGATACGCCATTCCCATCTAACCTAACCTCTTGTACTCCCACGAAGTCTATTCTATATCTAGCTAGTTCTTTTGCTACTAATGTTACCCCTCCTGTTCTATAAAGACTAGTTACGTTCCAAGTGCCAAATCTCAAAACCTTATTCCTTTGCTGTGGTCGTTGCAGAGAATCAGTCCTATTCCGAGGCTTATTGTAGGGATTCGTAACAAGCTGTTTTTTACGGTGATGGGTTGCTAGCCCTTCGCCCAACCCCCAAGCTGGAGGACCACCCCTTATCGGCTGTCCACGACTGCTTATTCAATATATTCGCAGCTACCCTCCATATCTGGAGGCCGTCTCCTCTATCCGCAACCTGAGGACGCGCCATGCCGTGATGATAGGGACCCACAATACATGGGTAATTACAACTATCACCAATAATAATAATAATGATAATAATAATAATCATAATAATAATAACAATAATACTCGTAATAATGGTAATACTTATGACTTTTAAAGAACCAGGTGGTTCATTTCCGCCCTCACATAAGCCCGACATCGGTCCCTATCCTGAACAAGATTAATCCAATCTCTACCATCATATCCCACTTTCCTCAAATTCATTTTAATGTTATCCTCCCATCTACGTTTTGTCCTCACCCAAGGTCTTTTTCCCTCCTGCCTCCCAACTAACACTCTGTATGCATTTCTGGATTCGCCAATATGTGCTGCATGCCCTGCCCATTTCAAACGTCTGGATTTCAAGTTCCTAATTATGTCAGGTGAAGAATACAATGCGTGCAGTTCTGCATTGTGTAACTTTCTTCATTCTCCTGTAACTCCATCCCTCTTCATCATATCCAAATGATAGTAATGTAATAATAATAGCAAAAACAGCAATGTCAATAACAATAATTGTAACAATAATAGTAGTAGTAGTAATAATAATAATAATAATAATAATAATAATAATACTTACTGGCTTTTAAGGAACTCGGAGGTTCATTGCCGCCCTCACATAAGCCTGCCATTGGTCCCTATCCTGAGCAAAAATTAATCCAGTCTCTATCATCATATCCCACCTCCCTCAAATCCATTTTAATATTATCCTCCCATCTACGTCTCGGTCTCCCCAAAGGTCATTTTCCCCTCAGGCCTCCCAACTAACACTCTATATGCATTTCTGCATTCACCCATACGTGCTACATGCCCTGCCCATTTAAAACGTCTGGATTTAATGTTCCTAATTATGTCAGGTGAAGAATACAATGCACGCAGTTGTGTTGTGTAACTTCCTCCATTCTCCTGTATCTTCATCCGTCTTAGCCCCAAATATTTTTCTAAGCATCTTATTCTCAAACACCCTTAACCTCTGTTCCTCTCTCAAATGGAGAGTCCAAGTTTCACAACCATAAAGAACAACCGGTAATATAATTGTTTTATAAATTCTAACTTTCAGACTTTTTGACAGCAGGCTGGATGATAAAAGCTTCTCAACCGAACAATAACAGGCACTTCCCATATTTATTCTGTGTTTAATTTCCTCCTGAGTGTAATTTATATCTGTTAATGTTGCTCCAAGATATTTGATTTTTTCCACCTCGTCAAAGGATGAATTTCCAGTTTTTATATTTCCATTTCGTACAATATTCCCGTCATGAGACATAATCATATACTTTGTCTTTTCGGGATTTACTTCCAAACCTATCTCTTTATTTGCTTCAAGTAAAATTCCCGTATTTTCCCTAATCGTTTGTGGATTTTCTCCTAACATATTCACGTCATCTGCATAGACTAGCAGCTGATGTAACCCGTTCATTCCAAACCCTCTCTGTTATCCTGGACTTTCCTAATGGCAAACTCTAGAGCAAAGTTAAAAAGTAAAGGTGATAGTGCAGCTCCTTGCTTTAGCCCACAGTGAATTGGAAACTCATCTGACAGAAACTGACCTATACGGACTCTGCTGTACGTTTCACTGATACACATTTTAAATTAATCGAACTAGTTTCTTGGGAGTACCAAGTTCAATTAGAATATCATATAAAACTTCTCTCTTAACCGAGTTATATGCCTTTTTTACTCAAAATCGGTGAATACCACCCATCTTCTAATATACGTGAAGATGAATTTTTTGGTTCTACAGAATATATCTGTTATGTTGACAATTGATATTGGAAGAGAAAAACTTGCTCCGGCGCCGGAGATCGAACCCGACTCCTTGGTTCTACGTACCAAGCGCTCTAACCATTGAGCTACGCCGAAGTTCAATCCGCAGCACCGGATCGAATCCCTCTTCTCCAGTGTTTTTCCCTTTGTGGCCTGACTCCTAGTTCGATATGTATGTTGACATATGCATTGCTGGGCGAAGAATCTGCGTAAAGATTAACAATTGATATTAGAGGAGAAAAATTCGCTCCTTATATAATGGCAGTTGACTTAATATAAATGTCAACATACGATATGTAATTAATTAAGATGATATGTAATTAAGTTGATATATAAATAATTAAGGTGATATGTATTTACTTAAGTTGGTAATGGGTTTAATAGAAGTAGGTTTACCTTTGCTTATTGTAGGCGTTATTATAGTATAGTTTTTATTTATAGTCCTAGATTTATTGCATGTATTTAATTATAGTTAGAATTAAATTTACGTTTATAGTATTTTTATTGCTGTAATTATTGTAAATTTTATTTATATTTATTGTATATTATATATCACTGCCACCGAGTGTATACCCAATTGTAGTGTTAATACATACATGTCGAACTTGGAGTCAGGCCACAAAGGGAAAAACACTGAAAGAGAGGGAATCGATCCGGAGCTGTGGATTGAACTTCGGTTTAGCTCAATGGTTAGAGCGCTTGGTACGTAGAACCAAGGAGCCAGGTTCGACCCCCGGCGCCGGAGCGAATTTTTCTCCTCTAATATCAATTCTTCTAATATGCTGGTACTTGCAAGACGAAAACTCGAAACATACAAATCTGTTTCCTGTTTTCCCTTTGGCTGTTTATGGCTCATTCACAATAAAAATTAAACATAAACGTAACATAAATACAAGTTTACATTAAGGATATTTAATGGAGCTAATCACAATGATTTACATAAGCATTGACATTAACAGGTACCACAAGGAGACGTTTGTAAGTAAAGGCTTTCTTGTTATGGAACTAACAGTACCTAGTTTACTACTAGATAATTTACAATAATTATGAGAATAGCCATGGATTTCATAACAAAAACTAGGATTATGACTGTACGAAGTCGATGACGGCAGACTCTGTGGCGGGAATCGATGAAGACATGGTGAACACTGTGCCGAATAGTATTACAGCAGTAATTCATGGGTTTTTAATACGACGCAGACTGCAGAATATTAACGTATAGCAGCCAACTGGTCATGCAGGTGCCCAAGTTGGGCCATCATTGCGTGGATTATCGCCGAACGCATCGTCGCAGCTATGGAAACGCAAGGTCGTGGCGGGGAATATGCGAGATGCGTGACGAAACATCGGCGTGCCATTACGTAACAGTGTGTAATAATATCCGCCTTCGCGAATTAGATACCTTCTCCGGTTTCTCTGCTTCAACTTGCGCGAACTTGACACAGAGAGGATGATTCCCAGATAGCACAGCTTTGCGGGAGGCGAAGTGAAATCGAGAACTTCTCTGTAACAAGGAAGTATAGCTCGGCAACAAACATTTCAAAGTGCGCAGAAATCAAGTGCTCCTACTGATCGTACTGGAATGGGGAATGAGTAATTTGTCTTGAGTCTATTGAAGAGTAAAGTTCTGCTCCTGTGAAGTACGTATTACTCTAGATCAGGCCTGCTCAAGGTTTGCGCTCTCCGAGCCGGCTCACAGCTCATGAGCGGAATGCAGATATTAGCTGCGCTCTGTGTAAGGGTGGACTGGAAGAAGGGGTGGATCTCGTACAAAATGTACACAAAAGGAAGTACTATTACGAGTGCTTATGAAATGAATTCCCGTTCAGTGTTTGCAAAACTATCTTGGACTATTCTTAATTAATAAAGAAATATTTATTTTACAGAAGTAATAGAAATTCTATAGCTACTTAAATGTACAATATCATTTTGTTATATTTTTATTTATCAGTACATCAAAGCGAGGTTTTATGCTGTTGGCAGCTGAAAGGAACAGTAGCCTACTGATCATAATGGAACATCAGTTACAGATGTTCGATGTTTGCCTTTATTAAAGTTGATTATAGAAAACTGTTGCTCACAAATATAAATGTTGAGCCAAATATAGCAATCATTTTCACAACCAGCCTGTGTAGTCGTGGTTATTATTGCTAATGTTTAGGTTTGTAAAACTCAACGAGGCTAGTAGTATTATTCAAACGATCTTTAGCCCTTAGGTCACATTGAAGATCAATAAGTTCGAGCTGTAAGTCGTTAAATGTTATGTTCCGTCTTTTAGATTCCTCATACTGTTCTATAGCAGTAGGTAAGCAACGTGAAACAGTTAATGAGAATAGGCCTACACACTGCACTCCACTAGATAACCGAGTGGTCGTTTCCCTCTCCTCTACCTATAGCAAGTCTAATATGTCATTCTGACGTATCTTCCTCTCCGTTTCGGCGAGCGGTAAACACCGCTCTCCCGCTCCGAAGGAGCGCGCGCACTCGTTGAGCGCTGTTTGTGCAGGCCTGCTCTAGATAGTGTAATGTAGCATTGTTTTATTTTTACTACGTTAGTGTATTTCAGGTGAGTCTTAAAATGTAATATGTCTTACCTCTGTCACGCCTCTCGTTATCGGTTACTGCGTGTGCAACAATGACACCATGTGCTAAGCAGGAACAGAGGCGCTGTGTTTAGTCTTGTTTTTATACAAGAGTTCTTCGGAATCGGAATTTCTTCGAAGAAACTTCGGTAGTTTATGGTAGTAGAATTCGGTTTTTCACTAATAATTATCAGCAGTTCACGCTAGAATAGGTCGTGGTAGCGATAATCATAATGGAAATTTAAGAAGTGCGCCCGGTAAACCTTTTCATAATAGTCACATACACTACATTACGTTAAAACACGCAGCTAATTATATAACAGTAATTACTGTTAGTTTGTTTTGTCTTGACTATTTCTCTTAGTGATCACAAATAATTTATATCAATTTATTGTATAGGGACAACACAAAAGAGGATGCAATTCTATCGTATTAATGATCAACAAATATTATTTTAAAGAATTGTATGGTTTTGATATTATATTCTCTTCACTAGTTATAGGGAAGGTATAACTTGGAAATTGACCGTCACGTAAAAATGCAAGCCCGTTTTTCTTGTTCTTTTAAATATTTCTCCTGTTATCCTTGTATTCCCCTTGTTCTCCATTTATTTTCCTTATTCTCCTTGTATTTCCCTTGTTCTTCTATTTCCCTTATTCTCCTTGAATTTCCCTTGTTCTCCTTGTATTTCCCTTATTCTTATTATATTCCACTTGTTCTTGTATTTCCATTTTCTCATTGTATTCTCGTTCTTGTATAACCTTATTCTCCTTGTATTTCCCTTGTTCTCCTTGTATTTTCGTTGTTCACCTTGTATTTTCGTTGTTCACCTTGTATTTTCCTTGTTCACCTTGTATTTTCGTTGTTCACCTTGTATTTTCCTTGTTCACCTTGTAGTTTCTTGTTCACCTTGTATTTTCCTTGTTCTCCTTGTATTTTCCTTGTTCTTCTTTTATTTCCCTTATTCTCCATGTATTTCCCTTGTTCTCCTTGTATTTCCCTTGTTCTCCTTGTATTTCCCTTGTTCTCCTTGTATTTCCCTTGTTCTTTTATTTCACTTGTTCTTGTATTTCCCTTATTCTCCTTGTATTCTTTTTCTTGTATTTCCTTGTTCTCTATATGTATTTCCCTTGTTACCTTGTATTTCCCTTGTTCCCCTTGCATTTCCCTTGTTCCCTTTGTATTTCCCTTGTTCTCCTTGTATTTCCCTTGTTCCCCTTGTATTTCCCTTGTTCTCCATGTATTTCCCTTGCTCCCCTTGTATTTCCCTTGTTCCCCTAGTATTTCTCTTCTTCCCCTTGTATTTCCCTTGTTCCCCTTGTATTTCCCTTGTTCCCCTTGTATTTCCCTTGTTCCCCTTGTATTTCCCTTGTTCCCCTTGTATTTCCCTTGTTCCCCTTGTATTTCCCTTGTTCCACTTGTATTTCCCTTGTTCCACTTGTATTTCCCTTGTTCTCCTTGTATTTCCCTTGTTACCCTTGTATTTCCCTTGTTCCTCTTGCATTTCCCTTGTTCCACTTGTATTTCCCTTGTTCCACTTGTATTTCCCTTGTTCTCCATGTATTTCCCTTGCTCCCCTTGTATTTCCCTTGTTCCCCTTGTATTTCCCTTGTTCCCCTTGTATATCCCTTGTTCTCCTTGTATTTCCCTTGTTCTCCTTGTATTTCCCTTGTTCTCCTTGTATTTCCCTTGTTCTCCTTGTATTTCCCTTGTTCTCCTTGTATTTCCCTTATCCTTCTTATATTCCAATTGTTCTTTATTTCCCTTATTCTCCTTGTATTCTCGTTCTCCTTGTATTCCCCTTGTTCCCTTAATACCCCCTTGTTCTCTTCGTATTCCCCTCGTACTCATTGCTCCTTGCATTCACTTCTTCCTCCTTGCTCCTTGTATTCCTGTTGTCCTCCTTGCTCTTTACATTCCCATTGTCCTCCTCGTATTTACCTTCTCGTTTTCGTATTCCCCTTGTTCTTCCCTTGTCCTTTGTAAGCTAGGCGCTTGTTGAGAGGTGATCGCACCCACATGTACGTCTACGTAAAGATTTTACGCACTTACGCAGCATAGTAGAGCTTTGTACCTGTCGTTTTTTGTGAGATAGTTAACATGGTCCACACCTGTGAGTAATGTTCAGCGCGTCTGGCTGCGAAACCAGGTGGCCTGGGTTCGAATCCCGGTCGGGGCAGGTTATCTGCTTGAGGTTTTTTCCGGGGTTTTCCCTCAACCCAGTAGGAGCAAATGCTGGGTAACTTTCGGTGCTGGACCCCGGACTCATTTCACCGGCATTATCACCTACATATCATTTAGACGCTAAATAACCTAGATGTTGATACAGCGTCGTAAAATAACCCAATAGTTAACATGTATATCCGAAGATAGGTATGAACCTCACAAGTGATGCCACGAAGGCACCAGTTATGAGGCAACTAGGCCAGGAGATAATGAGATAGTGTGGCCAGTTCCTCTCCCCCTGCATTGCATACATCACAGACTAGCTACATATTACACTAGTCAGACTTCAGATGCATTGTTCTTCCTCTGACACATATTGTCAAGTTAGGTGTACTGCCAGATAATACAGTAGATGTAGCCTACATATCAGCCAGAACCTCAACCAGAGATGGAATGAATAAGTTACGTATAACATAAAATATAGAAAGTAGACATAAATTTAGTTACAAAATTGTATTTTGATGCTTTTCACTACCTTCAGGGACGTTCCTTGATAATTTGTCTTTCACCTACTAGGCGTAGATTCTCAGATTTCAATATATGTTCTCTGTTCAAAGTTAAGTGTGTTGCATACTTTTGTTACTTCCTAAAATACCTGTTTCATATCAGGCTGATGCTGTGCAATCGATGCCAACGACTTTTCTCATTAATTGATTATGAAGCCTGATCCCCGAGAATTCATTTTCGAACTTTTCTCTTTTGTACTGAAGATACATAAGAGAATTATGCAATCTTCTTGCGTTATTGGTTGTGGAGAATGGTTGAGCCTGTTAGTTAAATAAAACGTTCTAGCTTTATACATAATAGCTTGCTCTCCATTATATTCTCTTCATTGCGCCTTCGGTGTGGGTATCTGCGTGCGTTTGTAGGAGGATTCCTTCGCACTGAGCACGTGGCTCAAGGTAGTGTGGAGGCGAGCGGTTCGAGACAAGCTCAGCCACAATATAACACTGTCGTGTTTACATCTAACGCCTTGTTGATGCCTCGCAGATAGTTCTACAGCTCATCAGCGTATCATGTTTCACGGTCTGGCGCGTGAGGCGTTGTCAACTGGACGATTACATCGAATTCGTCATTATCGTCTTGTTAACGTCTTTTTGTTGCCTCGAATCTATTTTTCTTTTTCATCCCACTTTCCGAGCTTCTACTTTTGTCTTTCTGTTTTTCTTACTTTTCATTCTCCTTTTATATTTTCGTTTGTTTTATTTGTCATTTTGTATTCATCTCTTATCTAGTTTGTTTTCCCTTTGTTTTTCCCAATGTTCGTTACTCTTTCGCTACGTTCTTCCCTTTTGCCTCTATCATCTGTCTCTATGGCTTTTTTTTATCTATCTTCTTAGTTTCATGCACTTTTTTGCCTAGAACGTCACCGTGTCTCTTGCCGCTTCTTTGTCATCGCTGACCACCAGCATCATTCTTCAGCCTTTCAGCCACCGGTGTAGCTCAGTCGGTTACAGCGCTTGCCTTCCGATCAGGAGTTGCGCTCGGGCAGGTTTGATTCCCGATTTGGCTGATTATCTGGTTGGGTTTTTTCAGAGGTTTTTCCCAACCGTAAGGCAAAATGTCAGGTAATCAACGGCGAATCCTCGGCCTCATCTCGCCAAATATCATCTCGCTATCATCAATTCCATCGACGCTAAATAACCTCGTAGTTGATACAGCGTTGTTAAATAACCAAGTAAATAATAAAAAAGAAATAAATTCTTCAGCCTTTCTCTGTAATCGTCACCATCTATCTGTATCTTGTGCGTCCGCCTTCCTTGTTTATTACTCACCACAGACACTTCTGCCACTGACATTAGGTGACGGTTACTGACATCATAAAATTCCTGAAGTCTGGAGATAAAGCATTGTTTAACGGCATTTTGCACCGCTTCATCCGAAGGAAATGTGGTTCTCTTCAGGCTTTCCCTCAAATCTCCAAAAATGTGGAAATCACATAGAAACTAAGTTTGAGCTGTAAGGGGATTTCGATTGTGTTTCCCAGCGAAACTTTTGCAACTCGTCCCTTCTTGATCTGACAGTGTATCTCGAGTATTTATGGAGTAAAAACACTCTTCATGTCAAAAAAGACTTGGGAGTTTATTCTTGATGTTTTGTTTAAGATGCCCGAGAGTGTATTTATAGCGTTGGGCATTGACAGTTTCACAACTTCTGTCGCATTTCAGAAACAGACTTCGATATATTTACTGTGCAAAATATGGCCATAAAATTTCCTGCTTCCTATATACATAAATAAGTTTGATGACAGCTTCTTTAGTGCACTTCAGTTTCGACATTCTGTTGGTGGAACTAAACTGCTACGAACTGCAAGCAAGTGGTAAATACCGTACACATCGAATACCAACTTCCTTTGATCTACCGACAAGCGACGGATCATTACCGAAGGCAAATCAAACGATCAGTTTGCCTTTGCTGCGTCGGCCACACGTTCCGATTTCAATCGGCGAATGCATTCGTTTGTCGTTTGTCGTTCGTTCGTTGTTCGTTCGCTACGTGTGTACGCACCTTAAAGCGAACAACGGCAGATACTCCTGTTGCACATAGTAAGCCTCGACCGACTTCCATTTGAACTGATTATAGTTATACTAACTGATTATACATGTATATTGAGGCTATGAATCCATCGTCCATGTTCTGGAAAGTCTTCATGGTATGGTCGTGCTATTGCCTCCATTGTCTGCAGTCAGTGGTTGTGAACGCCACGGATCTGCTCTGTGCTGCAGTCAAGCCGTGCCTTTTTAAAAATATCTTCTGCGCGCTCTTTGTTTGTTTGTAGCTTATTTAAAGCCGGGACTCGCTCCCACGTAACAGCTGCAAGTCTCGCCTCGTCTGGCATACTGTTGTTCGTTCAGCTCTCGTTTAGTCCCAGTTACGCATTCATTCACTGAAAACCTTCACAAGTACTTACTGTACATTATATTTAGATCAAAGAGACCGGACACTTTCTGTAGGGTGTAGTTGTTGGGAAAACGTTTTTTCCAAACACTTACAAGCAAACATTCTGATGCGGGCAGATAGAAAAGTTAAATTTTTTCTTTCATCATGTTAATAATATCAAAAGAAGTGCTTATACAATTTTTGGTCACTCGACCGCAATTACGAAGCCGTCCAGAAAGTGATTTTCCCTGGGGCCGTTTACATAAAAAAGCACAATTGCATGGAAAGATTTATTGAAACAGATACAGAAATTGTTGCGCTATTTGTCAACATATCCCCCACTGGAATTGAGACATTTGTCATACCATGGGATCAATTTTTGTATTCCTGAGTCGTAGAAGTCTGCTGCCTGGGATCAGAACCGGCGTTTGACAGCCGTCTGCATCTCTCTGGCGATCCCATTATATGGCAAATGTCTCAATTCCGGTGGGGAATATGTTGAAAAATAGCTCAACAATCGCTGTCTGATCCAATTAATTTTTCCAATGAAATTGTTTCCTTTCTGTTAACGGCCCCTGGCGAACTTATTTTTTACGGCCCTCGTAATTTCGGTTTTATATAATTAGGAGACATTTTTCAGATACAGTAGACGCATCTTCTCCTTCAATTACATGAATTAAGGTTCCGAATTAAGGAATGTTTTCCATTCATTGCGTCGTAGATTTTCCAACACTATTTCAGTAGTAGATGTCTGGAAAGCATATTGTAATCCATTCATTGTATGTGTTCGTAACAATTCTGTTTTTGTTGTACTAAATTAAGTTGCATTCCTCGTGAAATTATGTTAATAATAAGCAAGCTGCGGATTTTTAGGGACTAAAACAGTTGGAATAGGCAGGCAAAATAGGCATTCAAAATTATAAAATAGGCATTTAAAAAGGCACTAACAATTTATAATTCTTAATGGCTAACACGACCATAGCGTAGCATTATATACTAGTGTCTATAGGAATTTCATTATGGCAGTGAATAATTAAATAATCCTCCAAATGTTGTAATGAGAACTGATGTCTATTGTCTGTAAGAATGTTCTTCAATTGGAAGAAACTCCCTTCCACTTCACATGAAGTGATGGGGCAATACTTCAGGGATCCAATCTCAGCTGGGGACCAAACCAGTGGGAACGCAGTAATGTCAATGTATTTTCCAATCAGTGCTTCTGATGACTTTTGATTTGGTATATCTCCACGGTATACTTAACGTATTACAGCAGAAAACTCAACTCCATACTTAATTCACAAGCTCACAAAACGGATACACAGTTTAAAACAACTATCCTAGTCAACTACCACAATGATTCATGCGGCTTTCGAAATACATTTTTTTTTCTTATTGGTTGATTTAAAATTATTCGATTTCTCCTCGCTCTGGTGGCAGTAAAACTTGACACACAGAATTATCGATAGTTCTATATCACTTCCCTCTGCTGGATAAAAAAGAAACAAATTACAGATTTAAAAAATGTCGATAGATTGGTCAGTAAATTCAAGTATTATATATAATACGGTTATTTAGGCAACTTTTAAGCATTTATAAGCAAATAGGCATTTACTAGTGAAATAGGCAATTATAGGCACTATAGAATTCGCATATAATACAATATTTTAAAATGGGTATGTAACCTAAAATCTTCCGCCTTCAGGTTAAGGATTAAAATAGGCATATAGGCATAAATCGGCAGCTTAATAATAAGTATAATGACTAATGACGTACCAACTATGTATTTGTTTGGTATCTGTGGAACTAGTAATGGCGAGATAGTATTTTGCTAGGAAAGTTAAATTATTCGCTATGAAATTATGTGACATTCGCCTTGAAGTAACGGAAAACTTGGGAAAAGTGGCAGAAGAATTGTGAAATTCCTTCGATTGCGTGAAACGTCTTTATTTTCGGTATGTAATTAAGCTCACAGTTTTAGGTCTTATTTGTACCACAATCTGTCACACACATTACAAATGTGACCGACTTACTGCTAATAAAATCATTAAAATAACTGGAAGTTTCATTACAACTTAACATTGTTTTTCTTTAACACAGATTTGTAATTTGTACATATAGTTGATGTACAGTAGCTACTATCTAAATCTTGTAAAATTGTCGTTCTTTTTTGCGTTTCCAACAGTTCGTCACACCTTCTTTTCTACTTGTTTTTGGCACTTTTGGTTTTACCGATTCACCATTTTCACTTCAATTAATACTGTATTATCTTTTCGACGTGCAATAAGCACGATTGTGAATTTTTCCTTTCATAACAAGACGGTACTGGCTCTTGTAAAAGTTGTCAATTTCAACCTTCATTTATAGATATATAATGAATTCTCATACTTTTTTATCTAACTTTTTATGTATAGGTGGACTTTTCTAGGTTGCACTTGTCAGATCTAGTTTTGAAAATGACTTTTTGTTTAAGAAAATCACACTAATTAATTACTGTGCTTCTAGTGTTTCATTTATAGCTGTAACCCTAGATCATATATGTAACAACTCCTCGCTACGTTAAAATCGGCAGCACTTTGAAGAGAACAACCGCCAGGATCGCCATCCGTCCACCGTAAACGAACACGAGATGGCAGCACAGTCGCTAGTGCAATTCAAATGGGTATTATGACATGACTCCTTATGTAATAACTAGATGGCAGCGTAGTAAACCTGACAAAAGTTGTTAACCTCAAAGCCTGTAACCCCGACATATCTGTTACATATATGATCTAGGCTATAACTTTTAACTCATGTTTTTAGACATTGTTATATTAATGCTGCAGTTGTAATTTTCCACAGAAATTAATTGTGTGGAAACATTACTGATAACACACTTGCCAGAGTTTGCGAGAAGTAAAGGGTTTGAAACTCGTCTGAATGAGTGGAAAGAATATTCTTTCCTTTTTTTTTTTTTTTTGTCCTTCTTGAACATTATTTTATTTTGCAGCATTTCCTAAGCCTGTTATGTGACATAGCATATTGCTCCCTTCATTTTACTGGTAATAATGCCAGTATTATTCTCCGTGCAGCTTTCATTTCTTTCAGTTCATTTTCAGAATTACTCATTTTCGAACGCGAATTGAAGCTGTGGCCATAATGTTTCATAAATGTACCGTCAGATGTCATTCAATGTCACAACTGTCATGACAGCACCTAAAAAATTTGCAGCCTGATTATATCGAGCGATTTCAGGTGAAATGTATGAATTATTAAATTATATGATGTATTTGTAAATATTGAATCGTTATATAAAAATAGTGTATGACAGTAGGCCTATGCCAAAAATATTTCAATTTGTTCCTAAGTTTGGTCGCACCCTAAATATTACAGTTTTTTAAATTGCATCTAGTTGCTTTTAGTATTGTATCGCAAATACAGGTTTCGTACAAAAGACCTTTCCGGTTTCGAACACATCTAATTTGCGTTCTACGAATTTGATGTGCATGAAAATAGCACCAATGGAAAGAGAAACTCAAAAAGTTTAGTTGTGGCAACATTGTTTTCCTAATTTGCCTCATAATAGCGGATATACACAAAATTTGTTCATTGTTGAGGCGAAATGTCTGCTTTAGAGAAGAGAGAAGTGTTTTTCTTTTTTGTGTCCTTGATTTTCGTGTGAACCAGTTGGTTATTAATGTACAGACATCGGATTCTAGGGCAAATGCCTATTTTGTTTCTTTAGGAGAAAAGTAAAAATAATTATTAATATTTGTGTTTCATGGAAATTGAAAGGTATTCAAAGAGTTTTATAGTGCCCTAAAATGCCCTGAAACGGTTATTAGAGCCTAATTTGTTAATATTCGCCTAAAAATGCCTAACTCACTGTAAAGTTTCGCATTTTACTCTTACTTTTTATAATTTATACATGCATTCACTGCGAAATTTAAGGCATTTAAAAAGTGGAAAGTTTGCTTCACACCGGCCATGAGACCATTGATAAAGGAAACAAAATGTTTTGAATCTCACGACACTCGCAATAGATTTCACCGAATTTAACATGTTTAGAGGCATAAATGCCGACAAAGAACCAACCTTAGTTTTGAAGCAGGCAACAATCACAACATGTGCTGCTACCGATTCAGAGATATACTATACTATAAAAATGACTGTTTTCGGTCTGAAACCGATTAGCTGTACTGCCCTTCAGAGTGTCATAAAATCACAATTTTTGGAGAAAGAGTGTTTTTGAAATATTTATGAAAAGTCGTAAAACTGCGAATTAGTAGGGTAAACCGTTACAATATATATTTAAAAGAATGGCCCTCGTAGTGTTAACACTACCAGGAAATGCAACAGTAAGTGGAACTTTGTATTTTTGTCCAATTGAATCTCAATAACAACGGTTCATTTGAATGCTCGTTAACAGTTGCTCTTTCCCTCACCTTATTTGTGTTGAGAAGTTTTGAGCGGTAGGACGTTTTCCTGTGAAGTTTAACGCGATAATGCCGAAAAATATAAGTGGAAAATCTACATTGATCCGGCAATGACTAACAGAATATTCAGAATTCACTATGATGGAAAAATAATATTCTGCAAGATTTGTAGCAAACAGGTATGTAACAGTTGAAATATATAAATTCTATTAATTTTAATGAGTAGGCCTATAATAGTTATACATTGACTGAGCTATCCTGATGTATAATTCTTTTTAAGACCACTACACTTTAACCTTTTAAATTCCGATAGTTAAAGTATTTGCAGGTCATTAAAATTTTGATTGTTCGAACCCACTAACTTTGTGATAGAAATACGGCAATACAACAATTAGGATTTTATTTTAATTCAGTTTACTTTACATTTTTAGATTTCGCAAGAAAAGAAGTGCCACCTAAAGCAGCATGTACAAGGAGCGGCTCATAAGGCTAAAGCTCAGCAGAAAAATCAACTGCAACAAACTTTACTAACACAGCCTACTTCATCCAATCTCAGCAGCAATTTCTATGCTGATTTAACCAGAGCGTTTGTTGCTGCTAACATTCCCTGGAATGCAATTGAAAATCCGGTTTTAAGACAGTTTTTACAAAAATACTGCAAACAAAATATCCCATCTGAGTCGACCCTAAGAAAAAATTACTTAGACAGAATATACAATGAAACTTTAGCTTCCATTCGGGAGGATATAGGTGATTCTTACATATGGGTCTCTGTGGATGAAACCTCAGATCCTACGAATAGGTATATAGCAAATATGGTAGTAGGAAAACTTAGTCCTGATGGACCTTCGATTCCACACCTCGTATATGTTGAGGAACTTTCGAAAGTGAATAACCAAGCCATTGCTTATTTTGTAAATAAAGGCCTATAGTCTTTATACTCAGGTAATATAGACGATTCTAAAGTTCTGTTGTTTTGTACTTATGCTGCCTCATACATGGTTGCTGCAGCTCCACTTCTTAAAACATTTTATCCTAACCTCACGCATGTAACCTGTCTAGCAAATGGCCTTCACAGGGTTTTTGAAACAATCCGGAATGAATTTCCTCTTGTCAATTCGTTTATTTCTAACACAAAAAAATGTTTTTGTAAAGCCCCATCCAGGATTTCAATATTCAGAGAGAACTTTCCAGATAGCCCACTCCCACCTCAGCCGGTTGTTACACGATGGGGAACCTGGATTCAGTCAGTGGTGTATTATTCTAAGTATTTTAAAGAAGTGGTCACAGTTATTGATAAATTACCTGAAACTGATAGTGCAGCGTGTTTGAAAGCAGTGAAAGATTGTCTGAATGACTCACGAGTGAAAAACGATATTGCCTACATAACATCAAACTTTTCTTTCATACCTGCAAGCATTGAACAATTAGAACGTGAAAAACAATCTCTTTGTAGCCAAATAGCAATAGTAAAGGAAGCTCAAGTGAACATACATTCTGCTTTGGGCGAAACTGGGAAAAAAGTTAAAAATAAGTGGGACAACGTATTAAATAAGAATGTAGGATTTTCATTGTTGGAAAAAGTATCAAGAGTGATATCGGGGGAAAGTGTAAATGTTCCAGTAAGTATTGATGTTTCTATTGTACCTAATTTAAAATTTGCGCCTCTCACATCAGTTTCGGTTGAAAGAAGTTTTTCTGCTTTCAAAATGATTCTCAGTGACAAAAGGCAAAGGTTAACTGTGGAGAATTTAGAAAAAATTCTGGTGGTGTACTGTGCAGATAATTATAATAAAGTCTGAGCATGGAACTGAATTTCAATAACTTAAAATGAGTAATCTTGATATCAATAATCATTATTTCATTAGTTTCAATATATTAAATTTATGCAGCTCTGTTTATAAATATAATATAGTATTCTTTTTTAATGTTTAAACATACCTTTTTGTGCGTATTTTAGTGTATAACTAAAAATTTCAGTGAAAGAAATAAGTATGACACCTTGATGTGCCAAAAATGCCTATTTTCATTAAAATAGAGCCTAATTTTACAAATTTTGAGCTTATTTTAGGCGCCTAAAACTGCAATTTTTAGTGCCTAAAAATCAGATGTCTATAATGTACAACGGCATTACCGAACAAAGTTTGGTGTGGATCGACCCAGTGGGCCTACAATCCTTAAATGTTACAACGATTTTAAGGCAAGATTCTTCGCAAGCGGTTGCGATTTCATCCGTACCGACTACAGTTGCTGCAAGCCCTAAAAACAGAGGACAAAGTGCTACGAAGAAATTTCTGCATACTGTATGTATGGAGACTTTAATTGAAAACGATGATGAATTTATTCCTTTCCGTGGTGTTTTATGACGAAGCCACTTTTCATCTTTCTGGTAAGGTGAACAGACATAACCTCAAAATTTGGGAGTCGGAAATTCCGCGTACATACGTGAAATTTGACTATAGGCTTGATGTGTGCCGTGTTACCAAGGAGGACACATTGAACATGTTTAAGGTAAGGAATTAAACTTTTCGAGTTCCTCTTTCCATTGGTAATATTTTCATGCACATCAGATTCATAGAACGTAAATTACACGTGTTCCAAACCGGAAAGGTCTTTATAGGAGCCCTGTGTAATGACCAGGAATAGCCACAAGATATCTAGAAATAGGCCTAACTTTGCCTATAGTATAGAGAGATACAAGATTTTAGCAAGGGAAATGTGGACAGAGTGCTTGCAAGTTGATATGGGTGTGGGGTTCATTAATCTGCCTCGGGTCTAAGCTGCTAATATCGGAGATCGTCAGTATAATTGACTGCCGACTTTCCCCCAGCCTGTGAGGTGTTTGACGCCCCTGCTTGATCACTGGTTTAAAATGCTTCCCGCCCCGGGGCGTAGGCATTCAAATGGGAGGGGCCGCGCAGGAAATGAATTTTAAAGCTAACACAGGAATAATCATGTTAATGGGTTCATCCGTCTGTCCAACGAGGCGACCCGCTGAACGGAAGATCTGGGATTCCATCTCCACGTGACTGACTGGACCAGCCGTAGTGGAGCATCTCACAGTTCTGCACTGAAAAGTACCGTAATTCAATCTCTGGAAATCACGTGAGACATTGATACATCAGTTGGATACACGAAAGATTTTGTCGAGGACTTCGTATTCTCTTGCAGTCTTCATTCCACCATTCCTCCATTATGCCATCACTCATCAGTATTGTCTCCAAATAGGCTGTGCAGTTGTAAAGGGAAATTAAATAAAGGCCTTGAAGATACCTCGAGAAGAATAAAGAAGTGCATATAGTATTTGTGGACCTAGAAAAAACATTTGACGTTAAATACATAGGTTGGATAAAAAGTAATGGCAACACTGCTGTCACGTGACGATGGTGCGTTCGAGAGTTGCCAGCTGTGTGGACATGAACAAGGACTGTTAGATGAGTTAGTGCAGCCAGCGGCGACAGTACTCCATCAATCTACTGCAGTGTGTAGAACGTTCACTTTCATAGGGATAGTGCGAGCGCCCTAAGACCATCCTTACAAAACTAGAGCAACGTTCCTGGATCAAAATTGAAATGGCACGAGGTCATACTGCACAAGAATGTTTTCAGGGACTGCGTGAAGCATGTGGCGATGCAGCGTTTCCATATCGCACAGTTGCACGATGGGTTAAAGCGTTCCGGGAAGGCATTGTTGCACCGGTACCAAAGGGAAGGTGACGACTTTCTTGGACGAATCGTCGCTATGTATGAAACCTGGACTCGCTCGTATGACCAAACTTGAAACGCCAATCAAATGAATGGAAGCATCCCGGTTCTCCTCGTCCAAAGAAAGTGCACCCTACACAAATTGCTGTGAAGGAGATGTTCATTGTGGCGTATGACATTGATGGGGTAATACTGCACCACGCTGTACCTCCAAGGCAGACTGAAAACGCGGACTACTGGAACATCCACCGTAGTCACCCGATATGATCCGTGCGATTACGATCTTTTCACCAAAGTGAAAGAACCACTGCGAGGGACCCGGTACAATACCAGAGATGAACTTATCCGTGCTTTAGGGCGGTCAATACGGAACATCAACAAAGATGGACGCGCTGATGATGTACGACGCCTTCCAAACATTTGGCAAAAGGTAATAAATAAGGGGGGCGACTATATAGAAGGTACGTAAATGTTGTACCCCTGTGAATAAAGCCATGTCAGAAATATCGAACTGTTGCCATTATTTTTTATCCAACCCAAGTAGAAATAATGAAAATTCCCTGTCATTTCATTGTCTTCGAACAGACTCTGTTTTTGCAAGTACATATTATATAAAGAACTGCAAAATGTAATTATCTCACAGTTCTTAGCCTATGCAGTTTAAAAGTAGCTCTAAATAGAGTAAAAAGTTTAGTTACAATGTTTCCTTGATAGTCTCTGTAGTAGAAAAGGGACGTTAAATAAATGATTGAACTTACCGGTACAATATCACCTCTAAATAATAATAGCCTTTGTAGTTGAAAAATGTTAGAACGTTCTCATTGTTGCTATTTCATTTTATCTTTGAATAGTCTCTCTATTAATAGAATATAATTAAGTAAAACCAGTTTATATATACCATAACATTAAAGAGGATATGAAAGTGAAAAGAAGCAATATTAGATTATAAAATTCCTCTTTAGAAAATATGCCCATAATGGAATTAATTAATAATTAAGTTATTAATTACAATTACATATTTTGTCATTGCCTATTAATTGCCTTTCCGTAGCTTAAAACGAGTTAGATTAATAAATAATTAATCCTCAAATTGGCAAAACTTCATTTCTCACAATAGTTTATTAAACCGTGTCGGACTGTAAAGAAAACAACTATCGTAATGTCCATATTTTATATGTTGTACAATATTGTAGTATTGTGAAATTTTAATTTTCCTACCAATTTTTTTTCTATTCTACTAAAATTATAGCATATAGCTTATTAACCTGTTGTATCCTATAGGATACTTTGCAAATTTAAGGGCTAACAATAATTATAGTTATTTGATATTATCTAAATATTATGCCTACGTGCAGGTAAAAATAGATGTTAATACACATTAACAGTTGTATCATAGAATAGCCATTGTAGCTTACCAGTAAATTATACAAAGACTTAATTGTAATTACGTAAGTATCGATTTATTTTTTGTATTGTAAAATATTTAATTTATCTACACCTTCAAAATAACAGTTAACAAAAATAAACCCCCAGAGAGTTAAGTTATTCGCAACATGATAAAGAATTTATTAAGATTATCTTAAAATAGTCACTTTATCGCCTCTGAATAGTCAGTGTTTCCAATGAGACATACAATTTATAGTATAATCGTCTCTGAATAATCACTCGTTGAAAATGGACGTTGAATGGAGTATTATATCTGTAGTGCTCGGGAAAAGTGACACAAGTAAAAAATGTTAATTTTACAGGAGAAGGAAAGAAAACTGTTTTCACACTTGTTTATGTCGATTTGATTTTCTTCTGTATGAATTATTATAATGGGAGAAATACTTCTGTCTCTTTTCCCAAACGAGCAGATGTTCCGTAATTTGTCAATAAATTATTAAAAAATGTTTGTGGAAACTGACTTATGCCACTTTTCCCAAGCACTGCAGATATTATACGTCCTGTCAGGCACTTCATACAGAAGTAGATCGCAGGCCTGTACTGTACATGTAGGTACCCTGGCCTTGTAGGAAGTCGTCGACATTGAAAGGAGTGCGATTTATTGTGGGCATTATAACAGCAATCAGTTATGCTGTGGTCGTTCAGTAACACTAGTAACAGGATATGTTTATATCGCCATTATGATTGTGGGAAACTGGGCGTCTGATGCACTACTTCAAAGTGGTCTCGAAGTTAAGGTGTCGTATAACACATTCCAAGCAGATATCTTGCTGTATACAGTGGCTTGTACCATGGGTACAGAGTGCAAACAAATTCCACTTATAAATTTAGGTAATAAAAATACTTATGAAAACGATTTGACATAAAACCTGTATCCCAAAATGTTACCCTTAATCGCTAGAGTAAGTCTATTTTCAAAATGTCTCTTTTAGGCAACCTACTGCACATTGTACCCTATTCTTCTCTTTAAGTGGAATTAAGAGTTTCCTTTGAAAAACTCTGTACAAAAGACAACAAGGAACAATATCTAAATAAAATACAAACAAGAGTTGAGTGAGCTCCCACAAGACTTTCTCCCGCCGTGTTGCTGCACCTCGCACGAGCCTCGGGTCAGAGTTCACCCTCCCGTTGACATTTCACTAAATGAATTGGCGTCACATGTCAGTGCAGGTAGCAGAATCTAAACGTGGGACGAAGAGAGAGAGAGAGAGAGAGAGAGAGGAGTGAACGTGTGCGTGTGCGTGCGTGTGTGTCTCTCTCTTGCTGGCGGAATAGATTTATTAAATGACCCTCTTAAAACTATAGAAGTTATTCAGAATCACTGGATTGGTACAAGAGACGGCGACGGTGATCAGGTGACGGTGATTCCAATGGCGTGACGCTGATGATGACTATTCCCATCAATATAGGTTGAGACTTGCGGCATCGACGGCGACGTCTAGCACGTGAGACGAAAGTGCTGGATTCGACTGAAGAGACTGATTTGCGCATGAGCAGAGCGGACTGTTTCCTACGGTGGCAAATTTTTAAATAACAAATCAGCTTTTCAGATGGAATGCCATTATGAGTTGTTTCTTAATATTCAGTTAGATTCTAAAATACGGACTCAATTTCATATGGCCATATTTCCTGAATTATACGTTGTAAATTGCATTTGATTATACATACATTCAAGTTTATAGAATTTAATGTGGGTACCTCTGGTTGCACGAACAACATCTAGACGGTAGCTGAATTCATCCCACATTCGATAAAGAATGTCTTGCATCACTGAGTTCACCGCAGCTGTGATACGGCTTCTTACATCGTTCAGATTTGTGGGAAGAGGTGGTATATAAACTGCATCTTTCACGAAGTTCACAGGAAAAAATCACAAGGTGTGATATCAGGAGATCTCGGTGGCCAGAACTGAAGCGCCAGGTCTTCATTCTCCATGCGAACATTCTTGATTACAACTGACGCTGCTGTGCGCTTAGGAGCTCTCTAGCGATAGTATTCGAAACTTTAGGACATTCTCTTCAAATGTGCTGCACGCCATTCTAATACAACGTATAGTATAGTTCAGAAAAATTTTCTGAGAAAATATAGCCATATAGCCATGTGAAAATGGGTCCATCTTCTAGAATCACTGTGTATGTTAAGTCAGTGTGATATTTTTGACTGTAGGAATACTTACAATAATGATTACGGAAACTTCTGCTTTGGGGGGGGGGTTATGGTATGTGCTTTGACATTTTATAGTGACTTATGTTGTTTTCAGTGCAAATAACATTTAGGAATATTATTCATTTGCAGCACTAAATGACTAGTTAAATGAAAAGCATCATCTAAACCAGCCGTTCTACAGTGATCGTAGCATACCTACCTAGCTTATTCACCTCGTATGTTAGACGTCAACTAGAGGGTGGGGGTTAAGAAGTCGCGTTCTACAAGTACGAAATGTACTACATTTGCTGACCGCTGATCTAAACATTTACAAAAATTAAATGGAAAGTTGGGAATTGTGAGGTAATTTTAAGGTAACTGTAACTCGCGGATAAATTTACTTATAAGTAATATTGACAACATTGACTAAAGCAGATTTATCCAAATGTAGAAATTGCTCTCGATCTTGTGCACTCCCGCGTCCAACTGCTCAGCGGAACGCGCCTTCTCATAGCTGAGATGAGGAAAAATTATCAGCGCACAAACATGACTAAGAGTCGTCTCAACTCACTAGATGATGCTATCATCACAGTCTGGTATATACAGTCACGAAGCTCAATACGTAGTAAATATGCATCCATAGGTAGTTGGTAACCACTAGGATCGCTGATATCGCCTCATTACGGGCAATGCGAAATAGTACCGGCACCCTCACAACTCAAGCTTCGTGACTGTATATACTACACTGTGCTATCATCTCTGTGAAGGACATCATGTTGGAGAAAATGGACTTGTCCGAAAGTACTGATCAGTCGGTTGAGGGACACGCGACATTAGCTACTTAATATTTGTAAACAAAACGCACGGACCAACGATGCCTATCCTGATACAGCTACTTTAGCTGAACCTTAGTGATTACAGTTCCTTAACGAAATGAAATATTCGAGTTTGTGAGACTCACTTTACAGTAGCTTTGCCGCAACTTGGTTGCGTCTCTCCTGAAGATGAAGACAACAATTGTCTCGTGTGGCTGCACAGTCTGCTTATAAGATGCGCAAATGAAGACGTATATAACGGACGTGACGCCCCTCATAACAGGATGTTAAATGCTCCTGCAGTTGATGGCCTTTTAACACTTAATAGAGCCGAGGGGGAACGGCAGTTGTACCGCTATCATCTGGTGGCATTACAGCATTGAGAGGACTGGTAATGGAGTGGTCGGTAATTGTAACTAGTCAACCACAGAGGCGATGACGCAATATAACGATAATGAAACAAGAAGGTAACAGAGGGGAACATTATAGGCCTACTCTAAGGAAACCTTCCCACAACCTCTCTGTTATGTAGACGATGTTACAGAAATTGTCAGGAATCGAAACCCTGTTCTCTATTTTAGAAGTCGTTATTTGTGCTACAATTTAGACCTGTAGTATGGCCTATATTAATGGATCAATGTGTGGGCCAAGCGTCATTTACTAAAACCGTAGAAAACAAGAGTTAAAATGAAGTTATTACCATAATTCAATGGAAACATATAGCAAGTAATATTAAAGTATTCACATTAAAACTAAATGATATGTCAATCTTTATTAAATTATGGTATTCACTTAACTTTAACCCTTGCTTTCTCAGTTTTTAATAAATGACTCTTGGCACAATATGGCTCCGAACCTTTCAATTATTCATTTAACTTCACTTTACATTGCTGTAACTTTTTTTTTTTACCTTGGGGATTTAATTGAAGTGAATTTTAATGGCAAGCAGAGTAACTATCTCATGCGCCCATGTTTTAAATTGCTACCAGTGCACTTCATTAGAACCAGGTACCTAGCTTCGAAGCCGTTAGCCCTGTGAACTTACAATATATTTATTTTCCCCTATTATCATAATACAGGGTTGTTATCTAAGAAATTAGCAAGTTCTTTGTGATAGTAGAAGAGAAAGAGTGGGGGAAGGGAAGTGGTCCGTGGCCCATCTGTAACTATTTATGAGGTACCGTAAGCTTAAATATAAGCTTTAATTCCTTGTCCCATACAAGATGCAATAATATATTTCCGAACTGCACTTGTATTTATTGTGCAGTTATACATGCGCGTGTCACTGAAGATCATTGCTTCCATGCCTGTTGAGTCAGCCTATCAAACAGTGTCAGATTGTCTTTAAGAACTGACCTTCTACACGTGATTTTGTGCGAACATGTCAAGGACATAATATTGCTTTTTTTCCTGGAATCTGTTCATATACGCCTTATGTCTAGTCTTCTTCTCTGCCTTTCAAGTGATGCATTTAGTATAGATTCCACGAGTTTCCCTGGTTATATATACGAGGGAGAGTCAAAAAGTAACCTTAATAAAATTGTTTTGTTAATTGAGTAATGTACAATAAGACTACAAACACTTCGTCACTTTTAACATAGTATAACAGGAACACTTGCATTGAACGTAGTGGGACTATGTTAAAGTGTTTGTAGTCTTATTTATTGTACACTAGCCGTACCCGTGCGCTCCGCTGCACCTGTTAGAAATAAATATGAAGTAATTACATAATTAAAATAGGACGTTTGATCCAGGGAACATTCGTGTTTGATAGAAGGATAAATCGTTTAATATGTTACTTAATTTAAATTGTATTTAAATAATTAAAATGCGGTCATTTTGGTCCAGAGAGCAATCATTTGGTGCAATGACAATTCCTTTAACATGTTTCTTAATTGTTATTACATGCAACCATAGTTTAATGAAGATTGACATATCATTTAGTTTTAATGTGTATACTTTATATTACTTGCTTATGTTTCAGAAGTTGCTGTACTAACATTGTAGAATTATGTCCATCTAGAGAAACTACACTTTCCAATGGTGAAATAATAATTAAACAATTAATTAGCTTCCGATAATACTTCATACAAACACAGAAACATTCTCTTAGGCTATGTTTAATAGCTTTCGATTGTTGTTATCCAAGGCCCCTTATAGTCGAAGTCATTTCTTTTTATTTCAGTACAGCGCCTTAGATGGTGTTGTTATTGTAATTTTAAAACTCATTTATCTCATTAAATATCAGTCCTTTCAAAATTTTGTGTTGAATAAAACTTATCGGAAATTATTTTTAAAGAAACTTTTGTTATGTAATATTTTCATGATAATCAGTAATAAGCGAGATATTTCGATTTATTTAATTCAGGTCCCCTTATAACCCCCCCTTTCAAATAAAGTATTTTGAATGCCATATAGCCTAAAATCTAAGTTACAACGAATTTAATTTATATTCCAATTTTCATATAAATCGGTTCAGCCATTATCGCGTGAAAAGGTAACAAACATCCAGAGAGACAGACAGACATTTACTTACTTACTTACAAATGGCTTTTAAGGAACCCGAAGGTTCATTGCCGCCCTCACATAAGCCCGCCATCGGTCCCTATCCTGTGCAAGATTAATCCAGTCCCTATCATCATATCCCACCTCCCTCAAATCCATTTTAATATTATCCTCCCATCTACGTCTCGGCCTCCCCAAAGGTCTTTTTCCCTCCGGTCTCCCAACTAACACTCTATATGCATTCCTGGATTCGCCCATACGTACTACATACCCTGCCCATCGCAAACGTCTGGATTTAATGTTCCTAATTATGTCAGGTGAAGAATACAATGCGTGCAGTTTTGCGTTGTGTAACTTTTTCCATTCTCCTGTAACTTCATCCCTCTTAGCCCCAAATATTTTCCTAAGCGCCTTATTCTCAAACACCCTTAACCTATGTTTCTCAGAGTGAGAGTCCAAGTTTCACAACCATACAGTACAACCAGTAATATAATTGTTTTATAAATTCTAACTTTCAGATTTTTTGACAGCAGACTAGATGATAAAAGCTTCTCAACCGAATAATAACACGCATTTCCCATATTTATTCTGTGTTTAATTTCCTCCCGAGTGTCATTTATATTTGTTACTGTTGCTCCAAGATATTTGAATTTTTCCACCCCTTCGAAGGATAAATCTCCAATTTTTATATTTCCATTTCGTACAATATTCTGATCACGAGACATAATCATATACTTAGTCTTTTCGGGATTTACTTCCAAACCGATCGCTTTACTTGCTTCAAGTAAAATTTCCGTGTTTGCCCTAATCGTTTGTGTATTTTCTCCTAACATATTCACGTCATCCGCATAGACAAGAAGCTGATGTAACCCGTTCAATTCCAAACCCTGTCTATTATCCTGAACTTTCCTAGTGGCATATTCTAAAGCGAAGTTAAAAAGTAAAGGTGGTAGTGCATCTCCCTGCTTTAGCCCGCAGTGAATTGGAAAAGCTTCAGATAGAAACTGACCTATACGGACTCTGCTGTATGTTTCACTGAGACACATTTTAATTAATCGAACTAGTTTCTTGGGAATACCAAATTCAATAAGAATATCATATAATACTTCCCTCTTAACCGAGTCATATGCCTTTTTGAAGTCTATGAATAACTAATGTACTGTACCCTTATACTCCCATTTTTTCTCCATTATCTGTCGAATACAAAAAATCTGATCAATAGTCGATCTATTACGCCTAAAACCACACTAATGATCCCCAATAATTTCATCTACGTACGGAGTTAATCTTCTCAAAAAAATATTGGACAAAATTTTGTACGACGTCAACAAAAGTGATATTCCTCGAAAGTTACCACAGTTGGTTTTGTCCCCCTTCTTAAAAATAGGTACAATTATGGACTCCTTCCATTGTTCTGGTACAATTTCCTTTTCCCAAATAGCAAGTACAAGTTTATAAATTTCGCTATGTAATGCACTTCCCCCCGCTTGTATTAATTCTGCTGGAATTTGATCGATACCTGGAGACTTGTACTTTTTCAGATTTTCTATCGCAATTTCGACTTCTGAAAGCGTGGGTGCAGGTATAAATGGCTCAGCAGTTTGTATTTCAATTTCGTCCCGATCATTTCTATTTGGCCTATGTACATTTAATAGTTGCGCAAAATAGTTTTTCCATCTGTTTAGGATTGATGGAGAGTCTGCAAGCAAGTCACCATTCTCATCCTTGATCGTATTTACCCTTGGCTGATATCCGTTCTTAAATTCCTTTATACCCTTATATAAATCTCGAATGTTTTTATTCTTACTATTTGTTTCTACCTCATTCAGTTTTTCCTTCAAGTAATCTCTCTTTTTATTCCTAAGTGTACGACTTGCTTCCCGTCTTTCATTGAAATAATTATCTCTCTTCTCCTCAACTGGATCCTGTAAGAATTTCAATTTTGCCTGTTTCCTTCTTTCTCCTACCATGCAACAATCTTCATCAAACCACGGTTTCTCTTTCTTAGTTTCATAATAACCTATGCTCTGCTCAGCTGAAATTTTGATACTATCTCTGATATTTTCCCACACGCTGTTAACATCTAATTCTTTCTTAACTTCGTCGGAACTTTCTAAAGTGGCAAACCTATTCGAAATTTCGACCTGATAGTTTTGCTTAGTTTCCTCGTCCTTTAATTTCAAAATATTGAATTTAGTAATATTAACTTGTTGCTCTACTCGCTTGGCTACGGATAGTCTTTCTCTTAATTCTCCAATTACCAAATAATGGTCAGAATTACAATCTGCACCCCTGAAAGTTCGAATGTCTACTATACTAGTGTGTCTCCGTTTATCTATCAAGATGTGATCTATTTGGTTGTGTGTCAATCCATCTGGAGAAGTCCAAGTATATTTATGTATATCCTTATGGGGGAATGTTGTACTTTTGACAATTAAATTTTTCGATGTGGCAAAGTTGACTAATCTAACTCCATTGTCACTATTAGTTATGTGTAGGCACTTTTTCCAATAGTTGGTCTAAAAATATCCTCCCGTCCTACTTTCGCGTTGAAATCCCCCAATAAAATTTTCATGTGATATCTAGGTAACTGATCAAAAGTATGTTCCAATTCCTTATAGAAGCTATTCTTTACATGGTCGTCGTTCTCTTCTGTAGGGGCGTGAGCATTTATAACTATGATGTCGCACCATCTACCCTTAAGTACTAAATATGATAACCTGTCACTGATAAATTCGACCTTTTTTACTGCTGATTTTATTCTTTTATGAACAAAGAAATCCTGTTCCTAATTGGTGATTATTGTTTCCTTCCCCATAATACAACAAGTACTCTCCTATTTGTGATATGCCATTCCCATCTAACCTAACCTCTTGTACTCCCACGAAGTCTATTCTATATCTAGCTAGTTCTTTTGCTACTAATGTTAGCCCTCCTGTTCTATAAAGACTAGGTACGTTCCAAGTGCCAAATCTCAAAACCTTATTCCTTTGCTGTGGCCGTGCCAGAGAATCAGTCCTATTCCGAGGCTTATTGTAGGGATTCGTAACAAGCTGTTTTTTACGGTGATGGGTTGTTAGCCCTTCGCCCAACCCCCAAGCTGGAGGACCACCCCTTATCGGCTGTCCACGACTGCTTATTCAATATATTCACAGCTACCCTCCATATCTGGAGGCCGTCTCCTCTATCCGCAACCTGAGGACGCGCCATGCCGTGGTGATAGGGACCCACAATACATGAAGACAGACAGACGTACAAACAAAAATTTCAAAAAAGCTATTTCGGTTTCAGGATGGTTAATTATACATGTTAACACCAATTATTTTTGGAAAATCAAATATTACCAGAAAAATTTTGGCTACAGATTTATTATTAGTATAGATACTGAATTAATAAAATATTATTAAGGTTACTTTTGACTCACCCTCGTAAATTGTTTCGTATGTCCTGTGTGTTGTCTACATTCAGGGCTGTCCGAAAACTTATTGATTGCCCCTTGTATATCTTTAGACTTTTGAATGGTGATTCATTCATTCATTTAGTGTTCTGCCCAAGGGCAGATCTTTCACTGCAAATCCAGATTTCTCCCGTTTTTCCTGTTTTCTGCCTTTTCGTTTCCTCATATGATCCATATATCTTAATGTCATCTACGATCTGATATCTTTTTCTACCCCAAACTCTTCTCCCGTTCACTATTCCTTCCAGTTCATTCTTCAGTAGGCAGTTTCTTTTCCTCTTCTTGATCAGTTTCAGCATCATTCTTTCTTCACCCACTCTTTCCAACACAGCTTCATTTCTTACTCTCTCTGTCCACTTCACACGTTCCATTCTTCTTTATATCCACATTTAAAATGCTTCTATTCACTTCTCTTCACTTCGTCGTAATGTCCATGTTTTTGCCCCATACAATGCCACACTGCAGACAAGGCACTTCACTAAGTCTCTTCCTTAGTTCTTTTTCCATAGGTCCGCAGAAAATGCTCTTTTTTCTATTAAAAGATTTGTTGTCCATTGCTATACTCCTTTTGACTTCCTGGCAGCAGCATGCTCATTATAATATTGTAATTTAATTGTTTATCATTATTTTCCATCTGAAGTATAAGTCCAGAGGCGATTATATGAAAATTGTAATTATAAAAACTGAGTTGGTTATCATACGTAGCCTACATAAATTTAAGAGTTTTTGACGTGTAACGTACGTATATTCGACTACATTAAATAGAAGAAAATGAAAGGATTTTATGGAACGGAAATTAGACTAACGTCATTCGACTTTGGTCGCTGTGCAAATGCTTACGTCATATTCGATAAACTAAATTAAACAATGTGAACGAGTTAATTCCTATTGGCTATAGGCCTATACAAATGGAGTACACATATATTGGCCTACGTAATCGACTTGGAAGAGTTCATTATAATCCATGGAGAAGGGTTACAACATATTAAAAAAAACAACGTAATTGTTATTCTTTGACATGGACGCGAAAGAGACGCATGCACGACACATGAGTAACTACACTCACCGCCACAAAAAGCGAAACATTTCATTTTTCTTATAAGATCTAAGTTAATGCTATTGGTAACTGTACCTACCGAAAATATATGGGATATGATGGTAGAGACTGGATTAATCTTGCTCAGGATAGGGACCGATGGCAGGCTTATGTGAGGGCGGTAATGTATCTCCGGGTTCTGTAAAAGCCATAGATAAGTACTACAGTAATATACATGCAGTTTACCAATATTTCGTTTAATTAACAATTAGCAATTAATTTGTTCATTACTCGCAAACATACATCCATTTGTATGAATACCTTAAATTAAATACTTACGGGGTGATTCACCAGGATTTACCGTTACTTACGGATTTCCGAAGAGATTCTGAGCAAATATGTCGTATAAACATTTGTCCTGATCTCAATATTTTCAAAGTTACATTAATTAGAAGTTGTTAGTAAAATACTTTTTTTTATTTAATTTTAAGGTTAAAAAATTACAAATAGAGAATGAACTATTCAGAAGTGCCATTTCTTACTTGGCTAGTGTTCTGAAACTAAAAATATGTTGTTAATTGCATTGTACAGATTTTGGTTTTTGAATTTTTAACTAAAAATGACACCATTCTTACGCACTTATTACAAAAATTGTTACAAATCGTACACCTTTAGGAACTTGATTGTTTTCAGTTTAATTAAGCATCCTAATGTACTGTAAAGAATTTACAAGAGTGGCTTGATTTGTAACAATTGCTATGATAAATGAGTAAGAAAATGTAAATTTTTAAGTTAAAAATCGAAATAAAAAAATTGTACGAAGCAACTATGAAATTCACAACACATTTTTAGTTTCAGGATATTAGCTAATTAAATAAATGATACTTCTGAATAGTTCATTCTTTATCTGTAATATTCTTTTACCCTTAAAAGTCAAGAATAATGGTATTTTACAAACAACTTCAAATTAGTGTAGTTCTGAAAATATTGAGATTAGGACAAATGTTTATATTACGTTTTTGCTCAGAATGTCTTCGGAAATAAGCTCCGTAAGAGACGGTAAATCCTCGTTAATTATCCTGTGTATAGGCCCTGTTGAAGTGTTAGCTTTTGTGTCGATCAGAGTATAAAAAGTTAATACAAGCTTACCATTATATACAGATTGCAACTGCCACTCGTACATTGGGTAGGGGGTGTAGTAGGTACAATTTGTTTATACCGTCCGACCATCAATACACTTGAATCTACTGTACGTAATATCAACACAAAGCAAGACCGCTATTGGCAAAAGACAACGGACAAACATGCAAAGTGAATCAGTGTTTACTACCATTGTGGTTCAGATGACTGGTATATATCACACCTGGGCGCTATTAACTGGATTGAGGTATCTAGACCACTCCTTAACTCCTCACTCTACTCTCCCCGGCAGAGAGGGTAAAGTTTTGATGCGGTACAAGTAGATAGGACGGTCAGTGACGGATTATATCAGGCAGGCATCACAGCTTTTACAAACTTTCCGCTCCTAAAATCCATCACTGATGCACAGAGCCTAATTCTGCGTTTGTTTATAAGGCGAGGTAAGCGAAAAAGACGTGTCCGGGGGTTTCGCCGGTCTTTTCACTTCCCCTTTTATGCCCAGGTTTGGTATAGATAGAATCCATAGACTTCCCCTCCGCTGGAGTTTGCCATCTTGTTCTTCTCGTTATCTCTCTATCGTTGTCATATCATGTATCTGAATTGTATGTCCACATTCGAAGCGTCATTAAACAAAGAATTAAGAGAACTACTGTTAGGAGTTTTTCTCTTCACACCTAATTTTTGTTCTACCCTTGCCCCAGTCTCTCATAATAGTCGGACTGATTTTACTTTTTGTTCGAAATGGTGTTAAATGTCACAGTTCTATGTATAATCTATGCGTTACCCTAATTATCTTCTATTTTACCTTCGAAATTGTTCCGGCCGTCTTACCTTACTGTTGAACTAGCATGTCAAATCCCACTTGTCCTTAGTGTGGAGATTTGATTTACGACTTTCGCGTGAATTGCAACCGGACAGGAGCAGTAAAGCTTGCACCTAGTCGTATGATTTCCATTTTATTGCCTGAGGAACCCGCAGAGTTCTCTCAATGTTGCCAAGAAATGAGGTCGCCTTAATATGACACTTAGAGTTAGAAGCCTTTGTCACCTGGGGATGCGGGAGAGGGAGACGACTCTACACCGTGTCCGAAATGAAACCGACCGATAAAGATACTAAATAATTTATTCCTTAATTATGACACACAAAAACAAATTAGGGGAAAATATTAATCAACTCAACAAGATAGTTTATGTCACAATCAGTAAATCTCAACATGTCCCCTCTAGTAGCACACACACATCTAACCTGTATTCAGTCTCTCTCCAGACATTGTGTAACATCTGCGGAGTTACAGATCTTACTGTGTCGATAATCCTTTGACGTAACACTTGAAGGTTATCCACTCTGGTGTTGTAGACACGGTCCTTCACGAATCCCCAAAGAAAAAAGTCCAATGGTTGAGGGTGGGTGGGTGCGTCTCGGTGTTGTGTGAGATTCACTCAGGGTAGCCGAGGTACGGTTGTGGTGTAGGATGATGTCGGGAATGAGACCAAGCCGGCTACTTATATAAAAGGCAGTGTAAACTCCAAAACTATAAGTTTATTGTCGTATTCACTTGGTAAACCCTAGAGTATGTATTTCCGGCTGACTTATAATTCAATCGTTGGTTGCACTTCTGTATCGACTCTATGGCAGCTCTGAATAAGATCTATCCGATACTGTAAATTCAATACTCTGCCCAGTACACTATGATCGAAGCTCCTAAACGTTGACGAGTAGTCTCGCCGATGACAAAGTTCTAACTATCGAGTCTTCGCCGGAAGAAAGACTATTACGTTGGGCCGCCGACACCGAGAAAAACTCAGTGTGTCGTGCCGTCGACACGAAAAGAAGTCGTGGTCCTGTCGACACAAAACGAAGTAGTTATTGTGCCCTGTATGTAGGACCGCCGACACGATGAGAAGTTGTGATCCATTTCCGCTCCCCATCACCCTTATTTATAAAAACCTATCCTACGCTAAAACTAACTATCCTATTGGTTAAAAACTACGTCACTTAACCGGCCTAAAATCTATTCCCTATTGGTCCAAAGTGACCTCATAAGCTGGACCAAGATCTCTTCTTATTGGGCGCGAAATACGTCATGTCTAAATTTAAACTTTGGACTTCCCACAACATCAAATTAGTTCGAAGATCTTTCAAGAATACCCGTTCTTTGGAAAACCCAAGCTTGGCAGTATCTTTCCCACGGGTCCAGTCCAACTTTAGGATTTTACGCATCGCCGAGTGTCTATATACAATCCCGCACAAGGTGGCCCTAAATCTGTCCGATGCTGACAGGTGACGCAGACGAATACCTGCGTGGGAAGCTAATTCTAACCAAGTCGCCGGAACATCCCCGCGATTACATGCCACAAAAATATGGAGATATCACTTCGCTATTAGATCGTTCTCTCCCTCTCCTAATTACTGCTTCATGGTGTAAGATCAGGAGATCGTGGGGGCCATGCAACAGGACCACCACGACCAGTCTTTCTTCTCGGGAAATAATTGTGTAAAGTTTCAACGACTGGTCCCCAATAATTAGGGGAAGCTCCGTCTTGCTGGAAGGTGAACCTCTCTATGAAGAAAAGAGGTCCGATCACTTCTGAACTGGTTAATCAACACCAAACATTTAACTTTGGAGAGTTTTGTTCATGTTCAAAAATAACTACTTGCTGCCTGACAGATTTCCGTGGATTTCGTGTGAATGCTTCATAAATGACTTCGACGTTTTCATCCGATGTCCTCTTTCTACCGCCGCCACCATGTCGCTAAAAGTTTCCATTTTCTAACAAATGTTTGTGCCACTGAACAATAGTGTGGCTATCAGGAGTTGTACGGTCGTATTTTTCACGAAATCTCCTCTGAACTGTAACCGGAAACTTAAACTCTGCTAACCAATAACAGCACTGCACTTTTTATTGCGGTGTGAATGGAGCCATTTTTTGGAAAACAATCTGTGTATACACAACAATAGGAATAACAGGTTCGCCAATTTCACGACATAAAAACTTGTCGAGTTTCTCTACATTTTAGTGCAAGCTGGCCGTATGTAAGTTTTATGGATGTGTAGTTAGTTCATTTTTTTTTTATCGGTAGGTTTCATTTCGGACACGGTGTATTTTGTGCCCAAGATTTGATCTCCACTGTTCAGTTTTCACTCAACGTGAGGACAAAATAAAAAGTTCTCTGAATTATTCCACAAATTTCCTGAAATATATTAACTTGTTCATCCACATCCTTATCAATGTTAAAACTTAAATCACACTCTAAATATTTAAAATTAGAAACTTGTTTTAAAATATTTTCTTCTAAAAACTTTTTGATCTCATAGGATATTTGCCTCTAAGAGCCATAATTGTTGTCTCCTTTATTGATATTTTAAAATCGTAATACCTACATACTTCGTTTAACTGACAAATAGATTTTTGTAAATCATCCTCATTTATTATTATTATTATTATTATTATTATTATTATTATTATTATTATTATAGTAAATCCCGAAAAGACAAAGAATATATGATTATGTCTCGTGACCAAATGGAAACATAAAAAATTAGAGATTTATCCTTCAAAGAGGTGGAAAAATTCAAATATAAATGACACTCGGGAGGAAATTAAACGCAGAATAAATATGGGAAATGCCTGTTATTATTCGGTTGAGAAACTTTTGCCGTCTAGTCTGCTGTCAGAAAATCTGAAAGTTAGAATTTATAAAACAGTTATATACCGGTGGTTCTGTATGGTTGTGAGACTTGTACTCTCACTTTGAGAGAGGAACAGAGATTAAGGGTGTTTGAGAATAAGGTTCTTAGGAAAATATTTGGGGCTAAGAGGGATAAAGTTACAGGAGAATGGAGAAAGTGACACAACGCAGAACTGCACGCATTGTATTCTTCACCTGACATAATTAGGAACATTAAATCCAGACATTTGAGATGGGCAGGGCATGTAGCACGTATGGGCGAATCCAGAAATTCGTATAAAGTGTTAGTTGGGAGACCGGAGGGGAAAAGTGCTTTGGGGAGGCCGAGACGCAGGTGGGAGGATAATATTAAAACGGACTTGAGGGAGGTGGGATATGATGATAGAGACTGGATAATCTTACACAGGATAGGGACCGATGGCGGGCTTATGTGAGGGCGGCAATGAACCTTTGGGTTCCTTAGAAGTAAATTTGTAAGTAAGTATTATTATTGTTGATGTATTGTTGTTGTTGTTGTTCTTGTTGTTAATCATATCTTTGATTAATATTTCTCCCATTTTCGTCATAATGTTGTATTGTTTTTAGTCAACTGAAAAAAGTTAGGTTTGAACCTAAGTGTCACCAGTAAGACATCATTCATGAGGCAACTCTGCCAGCAGATAATGGGTAGAATGACCAGTTCCTTTCCTCTATTGCATACATCGCTGACTAGTAACATATTCTACTAATCAAACAATGTTATATATGCATTGCAATGTATTGCTTGTGCATTTTGTAGCCCCATTATGCATAATCACAGAATCAGCGTATCTCCCTCCCCCTGCTCATGTTGCTACATAAATTAGGAGATTAAACTACTGCATACACATTTTAAAATCCTACATCTGCAACTTGTGGTACACGTGTCTACCACATGTAGCCTAATCTCGGTTTCTTCCATTATGCAGCAGCACTTTTTTAACGGTGGGCTTGATTTACAGCTTGTGATTCGGTTCACGTGGTCGGGCTTGGATTAGCGTTCGGTGTTGCGGGATGCAGAGAGAGCAGGGAAAGCTTTATGGTCCGCTTTTCGCTCCAGACACCTGAAAATTTTTACAGTCCACGTAATAAAGCGAGCATGAAGCAGCTTCTCCCACGGAGGACGCGTCCTCGCCCTCCTTACTTACTTTCGTTACTAAGAACGAAAACATCTCTATTGAATTCGGCACTTCCAAGTTGTTGTTAATGCTGTTCAGTGTCGCCTCTATCGGTCTGAATGACTAAATGCATTTTTGCCCAGGTGAGCAAGACTGATAAACTGACTGCATGGAGTGGAGAAGACTGTTTGGCTGAATTGGAGAGATCTGTTTTATTGGTCTAAGCCTAAGCAAATGTGACTGATGACGTGCATGGAAAGGACGGAAGCAGAACTATTTTGAGTGACGGTCGACTAGACAGGACAGGACTTGGGCTATTACCTGGTAGGATTTTGACTTACAATTACGTATTTCTTGTCACTCAGAATGTGGGGAGGGGAACTTGTGAATTGACGGTCACGTGAAAAGCTTTAACTCCCCTCGCCGCTACTTCATCCCTTGTTTCCTTGTTTTTCCTTTGTTCTACTAGTCTTCTTTTTCTCCTCGTCTCTCCTTTGTTCTTCTCGTCTTCCCTTTGTTCTCCTCGTCTCCCCTTTGTTTTTCGTCTTTCCTTCGTTCTCCTAGTCTCCACACCTATTCTCGTCTACATCCTGTTATCGACTTCATCGCTTGTTATCCTTGATTTAACTTCCCATTTTCTCCCCGTCTTAACCCTCATGTTCTCGTCGTCACCCTGTTCTCGTCTTCACCCTCTCGTTCCCCTCGTCTTCACACCCCGTTTCCCTCGTCTTCACACCCCTTTTCTCGTCATCTTCACACCCCTTTTCTCGTCATCTTCACACCCCGTTTCCCTCGTCTTCACACCCCTTTTCTCGTCATCTTCACACCCCTTTTCTCGTCATCTTCACACCGTTGCTCTCCTCGTCTTCACACACCTGCTCTCGTCTTCACACCCCTGTGCTCGTTTTCACATCCCTGTTCTAGTCTACAGTACCTTGTTTTCATCTTCACCAACCTGTTCTCCTCGTCTTCACCCATGTTCTCATCACACCCCTATCCTTTTCGTCTACACCCCCTTGTTTTCATCTTCACCAACCTGTTCTCTTCGTCTTAACCCCTGTCCTCGTCTTCACATCCCTGTTGTCAACACCCCCTTGTTTTCATCTCCACCAACTGTTCTCCTCATCTTGACCCATGTGCTTCACACCCCTATCCTTTTCGTCTACACATCCTTGTTCTTATCTTCACCAACCTGTTCTCCTCGTCTTGACCCATGTGCTCGTCTACACCCCCTTGTTCTCATTTTCACCAATCTGTTCTCCTCGTCTTGACCCCTGTGTTCGTCTTCACACTTCTGTTCTCCTCGTCTTGACCCCTGTGTTAGTCTTCAGTTCCCCTGTTTTCGTTTTCACACTCTTACTCTGCTGTGATTTGTTGCCCAATACATGACTAGGCCTACATACACATTCTCGTTTCATTTCTTGTACTATCCATACGTAGTTCTATGTAAAGCTGTGTAACTGTCGACAGGTGATGGTATCCGCACATAATTCTACGTAAAGATACACTACTGTGCAAAAGTCTTAGGTAGGTAATAAAAATTGTAAAAAAAAAAGAACAAAAATACCATGAAAAATAAGGTATTTATTACCAAAGTATTTAGAAAACACAGAAAAAAGCAATATCACACACAAGAATCTCTGAGTAGGTTCATGGCACTAATATGATGTGTGACCGCGTTTAGAAAACAATATCTCTTGAATTCTCTTAGGTATACTTTCTTGCAATTTCTGGAAAACTGTGGCAGGAATATTTCTCCACCTGCCACAATGTAGCTGAAGACTTTGGCTGCTTTTTCACCTTCTCTTTACCCAGATAATCCGAAGACACTCGATAATATTTAAATCTGGACTATGAGGAGGCCAGTCCAACAGCTTGAACATATCCTCTACCTTGTTTTTGCTGCAAGTAGGTTTTCACTATATTTTCTGTGTGCTTCGGATCATTTTCCTTTCGAAAGACAAAATCTCTTCCAATTAATCGCAAATCTGATGCTATTGCATGATGAATCAATATTTGTTTGTATTTAACAGCCGTCATCTTACCTTCAATTCTTATTAAATCACTCACTCCATTAACTCCATATTTCCACACTACCACCCTCGTGTTTCATAGTTGGTTGCAGACATGCCTCCTTTAATTGTTCTCCTTTCCTCCGCCTGTCATACTGCCTTCGATGCCTTCCGAAGATTTCAAATTTTGATTCGTCGCTCCAAAGGACTTGTTTCCATTATTGGCTCCCTATATTTGTGTTCTCTTGCGAATGATAATCGCCTTGTCCTATTACCCTTCCGTAAGAAAGATTTTTTTGCAGTAACAGGTCTATGAAGATCATTTTTGATGAGTGACCGTCATACTGAAGAGCATGTCCTTTAGTATTACTGTTTTCAGAAAGTTCTGTTGCCAGCTGTGCACTTGAAGCTGCTCTACTTCTCAGGCTGTCACTTTTAGATATTGTTCATCCCTTGCAGTCAATTTCTTGGGCCTGCCAGTCCGCTTTCGATCATCTACTGTCCCCAACTGTAGCTATTCCCTCAGAATCTCCTGCACTGCGCAATGCGTTACACCAGTTTGTCGTGCAATACTTGCTTGACAATGATACTGCTCACTCAAAAAACAAATTTTGTGTGTCATTTCAACTGAAATTTTTACCATAGCTGCTTTTTTTCTTGTTCAACCTGCTAAGAAGAGACTCAGTCTATTACGAACTTCAATGTTGTTCTATTCTTAAAGAAACACATTCATTTCATCTAGTACACAGCATTGATTACAACTTGTTCTGTTTATATGCAATTTGTAAACACAGCACTCAATATACCCGAGGGAGGGTTGTGTCATGGGTCTATAAAGGAATGTGGTGTTTCCATGGTTTTACATTAAGCTTTTACATGACGGAGACGAATTCTTGTACTTATTTCACCAGTAAGACTTCATTCTAACTTGTTTTAGACTACTTTCATTCTCAATTCTAGGAACTAGAACACAATATAAAGTATTGCATAGGGTGCCTAAGACTTTTGCACAGTCGTGTATGCAGCATAGTAAAGCTCTGCATAAGTCGATACGTGATCGCACCTACATCTCTTACAGTATATAGTAGTTCTACGTAAATGTACGTAGCATAGTAAAGCTGTGCACTTGTCGACAGGTGATCGCACTCACATGTAGTTCTACGTAAAGCTGTGCACTTCTCGACTTTCCTCGAGGTTTTTCTCAACTGTAAGACAAATGTCGGGTAACGCCATAGCGAATCCTAGACTTCATCTTGCCAAATATTTCGCTATTACGAATTCCATCGACGCTAGGTAATCTAGCCGTAGATACAGCGTTGTTAAATAACCGATTAAAACTAGGATGGGACAAATATGAATGGCGGCCTGACTGGACTGCGACGGCCTCGACTGGACATCATTGGACTGGTTGTCCGGACTGCGTTGCATAACATCGGCACTTATCAGCTGGATAGCGTTATGTGGATTGAGCTGGTGATTGGACAAAACAGGAATACGCTTAATTGGGTAAGGGTTAGGTACAGCTTACAGCAGTAAAATTTTGGAAATATTCAACATTTTTTCCCCCTATTACTGTACCTTGTACAATAATAAAAATTAGTATGTGTACAACACTGTTCTTCTGCTATATCAAAAAAATATTTTTACGGTTTAAATAAATTGTTTACGTTATTTTTGAAAATTCAGTTCACTACGCAGTGATGAAGCGTTTCCCACATAACTCAAAAACTATCTAACATTCTGTGATGACATTTTTTGGGTGTATTTATGCATGTTACATCTACAATATGATGCAAGATCACTTCTCTATCTTTGATAGATTGTCTGATGAAAAATAAATTCATTTTAAAAATGGTCAAATATCAATATTTTCTTCTAACACAAAATAAGAAAAAATATTACTTATTAATGAATGTGGTTGAAAGAACATGAAAAAGTTGACAAGTTTATGAGTTATAAGGGAAACTCTTCATCACTGCACAGTGAACTGCCGCCATTTTCAATTTTGAAAAAAGGGAAAACATAAATAATTTTTTTAAACGTAAAAATATTTTTTTAAACGTAAAAATAATTTTTTTCATATAGCGGAAGGACAGTGTTTTACACATACCTATTTTCATTATTGTACAAGATACAGTAATGGAGGAAAAAATGTTGAATATTTCCAAAAAATGTACTGCTGTAAGCTGTACCTAACCCCTTAAGTTGTACCAATCGAGAAGTTTCGGATCCGACAACCAGCAAGGTTACGACTTCGCCAATATTTGGATGACTCTAGAGACGCAGACACCAGTGTCACACACTGCACAGAACTGAACTGATATCGACTTCACTTTGCCGTGTCTGTGGCTCAGCGCGAGGGTGGGTTTCTCCGGGTACTCCCATTTCATCTATCATCTGCAATAATTAACAATAGGCTGGCTCAAATGCTGATATGGGACTCACAGGTCTTGGGTTTATCAAGGACCGCCTCTGTCAGGACGGAGGCAAGATGGTCCACCTGTTTGCATTGGATTCAGGCTATCTGTCGGATAGCACTCATAATACGGTAAGAGTATGGATTCATTTTAGATCCGACCCTAGAAGAGCCAGCCAATTAAGCGGCTTTACTTCTGACGTCTCGCCTGCAATTAGCACTGCTATGCCTTGGATCCTGTTAATTTGTTTAGAAGCAGGCCGCACATTGGTCTGTCTGTGTGGCAAATATGTAGTTGTGTGTGGATTCTGGAGGACATCTAGAAAACCTGTTTCCTATCACTTCGGTTTGCCAGACATCCCACGTTGAACGAGCGGAAACGGCGCGTGTATTTACATACGATGCTTTTTGAGCATGACTTGAAGCAGAGGTCATGGGCTCAAGACCTGCTTAAGGCGTTTACATTGACTGTGAAAGTAAACGGAACTATGTATAAGAACCGTGTTCATTGGTGAAATTGCGATACTTCGAACAGAGTTGTTCTAGTAGTTTCGTGTCATAATTCACAAGCAGAACAACGTCCTCCTTTCTCTTGCTCCTCTCCTCTTTTCCTTCTTTTCTACTCGTATTCCCCTTCTCATTATACAGAGTGGAAAATGAGCAATTTCGAGGGAAAAATTGTTCCGGGGCCAGGCATCGAACCCGGGACCTTTGGTTAAACGTACCAACGCTCTACTAACTGAGCTACCCGGGAACTCTACCAGACACCGATCCAACTTTTCCGTCTATGTCGACAAACCTCAAAGTGGGCTGACAATCGTCAAGCAACCAACAGTGAGTGCACACTAACTTTGTGTGACTTAAATTGTGATTTTCTGTTAACGAACAGTGACGGGTTTTATGCAAAGCAAGCTTTAAGGTATAAAGGCCCATTCACAATGAAAATTAAACATAACCGTAACATAAATACAGAAGTTTGCGCCCAGGCTACCAAATGGGATCATTCACAATGATTCACATAAGCATTGACATAAACATTACCGTAAGACGTTAACATGAAAGTTTGCAAACTCCAAACTTTCATGCTTATGCTTACGTGGTTTGCAAACAGAACACAATCGTGGAGCGCTGAAGTATACGACAAAATATGAGGAAATGGCGTCGTTGTTATGTTTCCATGGTTACCAAGTATGTTTGCTGTTATGTTTCCATCGTGAATGATCTTGATTTTACCGTAACGTTTATATTCTTAAGTTAACGCTTACGTTATGTTTAATTTTCATTGTGAATGAGCCTTTACTTCCTGTAAAGTTGATTTGAACAATTTCGAAGGAAAAATTGTTCTTTGACTTCATATTACACTACACAAACACACTTCCACAGGAAACACAAACAAAAGGCGCCAAGACCAGCACCAACCAGTTCTGAAGATGGCCCATAACAGGCTGAAACATGTTAACTAGGTACCATACAATTTAACACGAGAAAGACATAATATAATACTACATTTTCCGAAGTGATATAGTGTTAAAAGTTGTGTAATCAAAATGTGTGATATCTACAGCCTAGCTACAACACATACGTTCTATCAGATGAAGTATGTGTAGTTTGCCGTAACTATTGCTCATTCTTACTTTAATTCCAGCGTCCACTGACGTCATCCAACGGTCAAGATATATCATGAGACGTGTGCTATAGAATGTAGGTAGGAGCGCGAAATACGAATCGAATCGAATGAGGAGAATTGGGAGGACAAATTTAAAAGGTACGCAAAACGCGTCCTTGCAAGGGGTTGGGGACTGTAAGAAACAAAATATGTGAGCTCCAAGCCTGTTGGTCACTAGTCTCACTCCGGTTTACGCTGCTCCACTCAAGGAGTTGTAGAAAATTTTGAAGGGGAAAAGCCGAAAATGGACGTAACCTCTTAGGTACCACATACGCGAGGGGACAGAATGTGATCAAGTGATCACAGGACGGGACGAGGTGGAAATGGCTGGTGTAAATCTGCACATTGAAATGAACTGTGTCATATCGCAGTGCAGGAAGAGTCGAGAAGACTCGTTTCTTTGCCGTTAGGATTGCAGGTGTTATCTTGCACATTGAAAGGGGCTTAGCCATTTCGCAGTGCAAGTGGAGTCGTGAAGACTGTCATCTGTTGTTCGATGACAAGGCAGGTGAAGGCAGTCAGAAGAAGCGCCGTGAAATCTAAATCTGCAATTTGAGAGGTTCCCTGTCCTTTCAAACTGCGACTAAATGAGTGACCTCGCACATTTAATAGGCAGTTTATAGGTTCTGAACTAGGGCATTACGTCGTTTGCTAGAAAAGGGGAATATGGGGAAGGGCATATAGGTCCATGGCCCATTTCTTTTAGGGCTCATCCCGACATTTGTCTTAGCGCCTTAGGAAAACCACGGAAAAACCTTAGGCAGGATGAAGCGCGAAATACGCTGGGCATAGAGTATAAAAACGTGGACAGGAGGCATCACTGCGCAGTGATCCAGTCTGACTGAACTGCTATACATAATCTTAGCAGGAGTGGGTTTAATTCCTTCCCTTTTTGGTCTGTTTCAGTTGCCTGAGACTATGCCGAGGTCTTCTGGACCTCCGACGTCTTACAGAGTTAAGAGACTTCCTCTTATATTTCAAACGCGTCAAGTATTGTTACAGTGATGCTAATTTACCGGAAAGAGTGGAGAATGTACTCATACAGCCGCATTACAGCGAAGAATGTCTCTCACCTCCGAAGGGATGCGGCGAGAAAGTGCAGAGCAGTTGGGGAAAGTACTGTAATTTTATTGTGCGACTAAGGATTCACATGTCTCGAGGAATGTGAGTTGGAAAAAGTTCATTTCTCACGCGCTCTCTGTAACGACAGTTAACTGAAGCAGCATCTTTACATAACGAGTAATCTATACGAATATGTCTGCGAAGTACAATTTACTATTGGGAAATCTTTCTTTTTTTCTTTTCCATTAACAGGCATATAGAAAAGTGTTGTTCAAGGAGAGGAAAAGAAGCAATTTATAAATAATATGAGAGCACAGGTTTTCAGTACTCTATATCAGCGTTTTTCAATATGTGGCACACTAAAATTGTAATTAAAAAGCCCACGATACACTCATTAATATCTAAACCGGTGGTTCCTAATTGAGGCGTGTAGTTGCAAAATCAGATACATAACTTTTTTTTTCGAAAATGAGTTAAATCTTATATTTCATATCTTTATATGATTCTACAACTGCTATAGCACTGTTATGCTCCAAAGCCAAATACATCACATGGATTTGTATGATGAAAGAATTATAGCAGACATTATAGCCATCGATCGCCGGAATCAAAGAAGCCTCATTCTTGAGCCCACTGTCCGTTTTGAGAAGGATGATCAACAAGCCAATAACGTTAACGATGAAAAGAAGTCTATTTACAACCCATGTATTCCTCACTTCAGTGAGAGATACAAAATGAATATTAATACATGGGAAGTGAAAGGACTTCTTTTTGGCTCTAGGGAAACTTCATTTAAGTTAACCAAACCCATTCTCCTTTCTCTTAAATTTTCTAATGAGGACATTAACAAAATTTGTCTAATGGTATTGAGAGATTCATAATCCATTTTACACAATCACTTGTATAATACTATGTAATTTTTTTTACTTCATTTCATTACTCTTCAATGTATTTTCATCTCATGTTTCTCCGAAATCAAATTGTACTTTATTTTTAAATTTATCATTGTTCCATATTCTCTCCGCAATCATATTGTATTTTTCATTTAACCTCTGCTTTGTATTCTGGATCCTAGTGGTCAGCCGTAGATTTCGGCCAGATGTCCCAAATTGTGGAATTTGTGTGATTGGTTGCAAATCCTTGGTTCCTTGCAAACGTTTTTCCTTCATCTGAAAAATTATGTTTTAGTGATGAATCTGATTTTGCAACTAAACGCCTCAATTAGGGGGGAATTTTTTCCATATAAACAAAGTACTATATTTTTAAGGTTGGTTCATAGTGATACTTGTGGCCGAGAAGGTCGAAGTTGTGGTTTTTCTCGGGGTTCTCCAGTTTCCCCATATTAGGCATCTACATCATTCCGTCAACATAGCTCCATTTCATCATCAATCCATAGCATTCCCCGAAGGCTGTCTGGCGACGAACGGAGGAGGTTGGTCTAGGGACGAGTGGGGTTGCCTGCTAGGAACTTTGGTACGCAGCGAATCTTAGTGTGGTCAGCCAGTGTGGGTTTGTGAATGCTCATAGCTTGAGGATCAGCACAATAGATCTAATATGGTCGCAATGAGGGTCGTAGTGTCCCTCCCTTAAATTCAAATTCAATTCAGTTCAAGGTTGGTACGATATTCTAACTTTACTGACCTGGCAACCCTGGCTGCGTGTCAGTCATTCTCTTCTCTGCCGATCGCACACCTACACTGTGTTTACTGAATGATACTTGTGCCGTTTTCGCTGAAAATTGATTCTTGTTGACTCACTTTTTTTTTACTACTCTTTTCACTTTTATTTTCACAATTTACTATTTTTATTTTCTCGCGGTACACCTGCTGAAAATGTCTACGGCCACGACACATTTTCAGTTGCCTATCATTTATGAACTACACGACATATTCCAATGAAATATAGGGTGATTGTCAGGGGAAGGATCAATGTATCCAACGTGATCTTGAGTTAGGACGGGTGACGTCCTCTTCCTATATATAGGTTTTTTCTGCCTTCCTGTCTTCCGTTCTTTCTGCTTTTATGTCTTCCTTTCTTTCTTTCCTTCTGTCTTCATTTTTTCTGTCCCTCTGTCTTCCGTTCTTTCTGCCTTTGTGTCTTCCTTTCTTTCTGCCCTTCTGTCTTCATTTTTTTCTGTCCCTCTGTTTTCCGTCCTTTCTGTCTTTCTGTTTTTCGTTCTTTCTGTCTTTGCACCTTCCTTTTTTCTGTCTTCCTTCCTTTCTGCCATTGTGTCTTCCTTTCTTTCTGCCTTCCTGTCTTCCGTTTTTTCTGCCTTTGTGTCTTCCTTTCTTTCTGCCCTTCTGCGGGAGAAGGAAGTAGCTTGAATTCTTCCCATTTTCTGCGTTTGTGTCTTCCTTTCTTTCTGCCCTTCTGTCTTCATTTTTTTCTGTCCCTCTGTTTTCCGTCCTTTCTGTCTTTCTGTTTTTCGATTTTTCTGTCTTTGCACCTTTTTTTTCTGTCTTCCTTCCTTTCTGCCGTTGTGTCTGCCTTTCTTTCTGCCTTCATGTCTTCCGTTTTTTCTGCCTTTGTGTCTTCCTTTCTTTCTGCCCTTCTGCGGGAGAAGGAAGTAGCTTGAATTGACGGGTCGCTCAGAGCAGAGACATTGTAACTCGAGAATGCGAAGCGATAGAACGCTCGCACAGGTGTCAAACGATTCGTAACGAACCAGGCCAAATCTAAATTGAGCAACAATCAGCAGTCGACAAGGTAAATTGGAAAAATTCTAGAGTGAAGTTGAGTGAAGAGAGAAAATTCACAATATCGATGCATATGCAGGGCAAATGGGAGCGGGCGTGTAAGTAACGGTTATCTTACATTCAACATCCCATCTGGAGAGAGGTATTTACGCGCCTGTATCTCTGGTACAGCTTTCCCCAATTTTTTATGTCAGTACAGGACTTAATATATTTAAGAGAGAATCTAGATTCAAGAAATCTGACATTGCTGTATAGGAAGTTATTTTTCATATTTGCTGTGTTTCTCCATATAGCAGCATAAAGTTGAAAGTACGGTTAGTTACGTCAACTCTAATTCCAATTTACTTCTGTCATCTCTCTTGTGGGGACATGAAATCGGGTTCCATTGTACTTCGCTCTGAGGATATTTCCCGCTGTGTACAATTTATACTTCGTCTTTGAAAGGACAAATTTGCATCGCCATGGTAACAGCGTCTGTAATTCATGGCCCCCCAGTGTAACTGCTCTGTTGCCGCGGATTCATGTATCGACCGGGCTGCGTCCAGGTCCGCCTCGCGTTTACGCATTGCCGAGAAGGGAGTTGTGCATAGTGGCGCGGGTGATACAGACCTAATGGTTTTAAATGAGCCGCCCCTGCACTGAAGTGCTATGAAGCTAAATTATAGTTTTTATTGCTGGTAATGGTTTTTATCCCCACTTTGGCCCTACATTGCGTCGTTTTTCTGTGGGGTTTGATGCTACTGTGGCTAGAAACAGCTAGTTAACAAATTGATAAAAACAAAATTAACAAGTATAAGTTTCTTGCCCCACTTCCGACTTTACGAAGATCAATGTAATTATAAAAGTCGTACTGAAATGTGTTTCTCCAACGTTTATTGGCTCCTAAATCTTTCTTTCCCCCAGTAATTAGTCTGTATCCTTTTAGTATTTTGTATAATAATTAGAATCCGGAAGAGGTTAATAACGAAATGAAAAGCTAGGGACGAAGGAAAGAAGTTGGCTAACGTGATATACTTAAAAACATAGGCAAATTTATTCGGCCTTTAATATGAAATCTGATCATCGCTAATAGAAAGAAGAAGGAAGACAGAACTAAAGAAAGGAAGACAAAAGGGCAGAAAGGAAGGAAGATACAAAGGCAAAAAAAGATAGAAGGGCAGAAAGAAAGGAAGACACAAAGGCAGAAAAAACGGAAGACAGGAAGGCAGAAAGAAGGGAAAACACAATGGCAGAAAGGAAGGAAGACAGAAAAAAAGGAAGGTGCAAAGACAGAAAGAACGAAAAACAGAAAGATAGAAAGGACGGAAAACAGAGGGACAGAAAAAAATGAAGACAGAAGGGCAGAAAGAAAGGAAGACAGAAGGGCAGAAAGAAAGGAAGACAGAAGGGCAGAAAGAAAGGAAGACAGAAGGGCAGAAAGAAAGGAAGACAGAAGGGCAGAAAGAAAGGAAGACAGAAGGGCAGAAAGAAAGGAAGACACAAAGGCAGAAAAAGGGAAGTCAGAAGGGCAGAAAGAAAGGAAGACACAAAAGCAGAAAGAACGGAAGACACAAGGGCAGAAAAAAAGGGAGGCGCAAAGGCAGAAAAAAAGGGAGGCGCAAAGGCAGAAAAAGGGATACGCAAAGGCAGAAAGAAAGGAAGATACAAAGGCGGAAAGAAAGGGAGACACAAAGACAAAAAGAAAACAAGTCAGAACGGAAGGAAGACACAAAGGCAGAAAGAAAGGAAGACAGCCACCGGCGTAGCTCAGTCTGTTAAGGCGCTTGTCTGCCGGTCGGGCGCGGGTTCGATCCCCGCTTGGGGTGATTACCTGGTAGGGTTTTTCTGAGGTTTTCCCCAACCGTAAGGTGATCTATAGCGAATCCTCGGCCACATCTCTTCAAATACCATCTCCCTATCACCAATCCCATCGACGCTAAATAATCTCGTAGTTGATACAGCGTCGTTAAATAACTAACAAAAAAGGAAGAGACAAAGGCAGAAAGAAAGGAAGACACAAGGGCAGAAAGAAAGGGAAAGAAGACAAAGGCAGAAAGAAAGGAAGACAGAAAGGCAGAAAGAAAAGAAGATAGAAAGGCAGAAAGAAATCAAGACACAAAAACAGAAAGAACGGAAGCCAGAAATAAAGGAAGACACAGGCGAAAGAACGGAAGACAAAGGCAGTAAGAAAGATACAAAGGCAGGAAGAAAGTAAGTCAGAAGGGCAGAAAGGAGACGAAATGCAGAAGGAAAGGAAGACAGAAGTGGAGAAGAAAATAAATTAAACTTACTGTGTAATTCACGGCTGTTAACATACTTATCTCATTATGGCAGTAGGCGACTTACTCCGGCTTCATAAGATATTTGTGGTCTGGAGGTGATCAAATATTAACAGCATTTTGCACCACTTCTTTCGATGAAAATGTGGTGCCTTTCAGGCATTTCTTAAAATCTCCAAAGATGAGGAAGTCTAATGGAGATAAGTCTGGGCTGTAAGAGGATGTGGTAGTGTTTCCCAGTGAAATATTTGCAACACATCCCCTAATAGTATCCATAAAAAATTGAAGTCTTATTGGCAGATTCTCAACACGTTAGGCTTTCTGTTCAACTTTATTAAGAGTGTGGCAGCTACTACGCACAAACTTAGTGACACTGCGTGTTTACTAGCTGATATTCAGTAATAAACTAAGTTTGTTTATTATTTTCCTATTCTGTCAAACAAGAGCGTCAACATGTTGAATTGAATTTGGCGTGATAACCTTGTGTGCCCTGGTCGTGGATTGTCCTATAGAGATGTTCCGCCGAACCAAAACGGCGCACACCGATCCTTTACAGCAGATTTCCCTGGACATGTCTTTTCATATTCAATTTACTACAACCATTTTGCGATGGTTTTCAGTAGGTGTATGCCCTTACAAATTACAGCAGGCTGTTCATCTTTGGAGGCTTTCATCTTGAACAGTTTGCATTTCTTTGTTCATATACTCGAAGCAACAATGACTGGTATGTCAATCACACTTACCAATGGAAAGTCCACAACAATTTGTTGCCCATACCCCTGAAGGAAACTTCAATGTGATACTGCTGTTCTGCATACAGGCTTTAATGTGAACTAACCAATTATAAGCAAGCGGGTAAAAAATGTGGACGAATGAATGTTATTTGTTCATTTTTTATTTCGTCGTATGTAAGTAGCGTTTCTACTTTATAAAGAGACTCTAGTAAAGAATAGTTCGAGCCGTGATCAAACGAAATCAGTTTGGATCTGTTTGTAAGTTTATTGATTAAGGTCCCGGTACATAAAGATATGATAGATATTAAAAGTTCAGTGTTTACTAAGGTTTACTAGGGTTAGTGTTGAAGGATATATGCGTGCAATAGATTTGCATAGTGCTTCAGTGCTGCGACCTTCACTACATCATCTTTGCAGATTCTGTGCTTCTTTAGAGCTTTCTTTAAGAGGTCGAACAAATCAACGGGACAGTTCAAAAGAGAAACAACTCAAAATTTAAGGTTTTGATAAACTTGCATTTTAAACTTCATGTTTCTGTGAAAAATCCAAGGATCATTAAAATTACTCAAAATTCTGTTAGGTAATAGTGTTTTATATATTCTATAAGTTTCAAATTAGAGTATGTCAGCTGGATTTTTCTCAGCACAATGGAGTTTTTAAAATGCAGATTTCTCAAAACTTTAAAATTTGAGTTGTTTCCCTTTTGAACTGGCCCGTCTAAATGAGTCACATAGTGACAAATCGGGGCTGTAAGTGTATTGGTCCAGAGCCTCCCACCACGAGAAGTCGCAAACTCAACGCTTCTCCTTTGGACGTATATTTGGAATAACACTAGACATGTTCACAGGCGGCTGACATCTACACATTTTCTATGTATGTATAGACCAAACTATTCTCGATTATTCAATGCATAGCGACTATCGTATCACATACCACGTGATCATATTTCAATGACTGCAAACCACCTGACCCTTGGCAAACGGTTTTATTTGTCCGGAAATTGAAATTCGTAGATTCCACCACACGGAAAAGTTCCTCAGGCTTTTCTCAAGATCTGTCAATCTTTATCCATCTACAGTATATTTGTGAACTTTACTTCGCAGTCTTCACTGCAGATCTGTGAATACTTTTGGATTCATTCATAATTTTCTGCCGAAGGGCAGGTCTTTCACTGCAAACCCAACATTTTTAAATCTTCCTTCCGCCCTCTTAGCTTCCGCATACGATCCATATATCTTAATGTTGCTCAACTTCTGCTATCTTCTTCTGCCCCGAACTTTTTTCCCCGTTCACCATTCCTTTCGGTGTATCCTTCAGTAGGAGTTTATACTTGGCCAGTTGTATTTACTGATTGTGTAAATTTTTGTCGAGGTTGAGATACATGACTGTGACTACCATATAGCCTACTATCAAAAGCTAATCAACTTTTTTTCTTTGTTACAGGTAAGCTCTCGTCTACCATCACCAGATGCTGTAATAAATTACTTTCAGGACAGCAGGGATTCCCCTGCACGGCTATGTAAGTGAATGTGATTAAACACTACTCCTTACGGCTATATAACTAGAATTTTATGTGTAATTTGTTCCAAGCGTAGCTTGGTAATTACAATTAGACGTACATTAGTACAATTAAATTACTATTTACAGACAGTGAGATGATAATTTTGATCTATCTGCAATCTGCATATTTAATGCCCTTTTCGAATCTATTACATGACTAATTCATCTTCTAGAGACTATTTACAGGCGATGAAATGATAATTTTAATCGTTCTTCGTATTTAATGTCCCTTTTGAAGTATAGAGACTATTTACATGCGATGGAATGATAATTTCATCGAGTTTCATATTTAATGCGCATTTGAAATATGATGATACAGTAATTTTAATCGTTCTTCGTATGTAATGTCCCTTTTGAAGTATAGAGTCTGTTTACATGCGATGAAATGATAATTTCATCGAGTTTCATATTTAATGCCCATATGAAATAGACTATTTACAGGCGATGAGATGATAATTTTAATCATTCTTCGTATTTAATGTCCCTTTTGAAGTATAGAGACTATTTACATGCGATGAAATAATAATTTAATCCAGTTTCATATTTAATGCCCATTTGAAATACAGACTATTTACAGGCGACGAGATGATAATTTTACACGTTCTTCGTATTTAATGTCTCTTTTGAAGTATTGAGATTGTTTACAGACGATGAGATGATAATTTGATCGAGTTCATATTAGTGCCCATTTGGAATACAGATGATTTACAGGCGATGAGATGATAAATTTAATCGTTCTTTTGGAGTAAACTTAGCCTATAGAAACTATTTACTGACAATAAAATCATGATTTTACTCGATCTTGATATTTAATACCTCTTTTGGAATATAGTGACTATTTACAGACGACGAGATGATAATTTTAATCGATTTTCTTGTCTCATGTCCCTTTTAATATTGTAATTGCATCATATAATTCTTCATTTAATATGTATTGTGAACTGCAAGACTACGTAATTATTGTAACTTATTATTTAATGCCCATTTTAAGCTGTAAAGATACTTTAGAGATGATGAGGTATTTAAAACATCCACAAAGTGTATTGATGGAATGACAATGAAAAGGAAAAATTGAATCTCTCTGAGATGGCATGTACGAGATTGTGTCTGAGACGTAAATCCGACATACGGGATTACAAACACACCACTCATATCAGTGTTTACTTCTTATCGGTTTCCCTTTCTTAGGTTCACCCAGTTTCTGCTGCACTAGGCCTGAAAGGAGATTTTGCTGTCAACTTGTGGAACATCTGTGACGGCACCGTCCCGTGAGGACGGGGATTTCCGTGCAAAGCTGCGCGTGTGCAGATCTCTTAATTCCGATGAAGCAACGATCCTATATTATTCTAACATACAAATGTAGGAGCAAGCTATTGCTGTAACGTGGAGGTTCATGTAGGCGTATCAATTGAAAAGTAAATAAGAAATGGGCTCGGAAAATTTTCAGTAATAGTGATAATTTACTGTAACTTTCCTTTCCAATTAGCGATTTTATTCAGAGACGAGATATTTGTTCCTAGAAATATATTGATCACCTCCTCTAGACTGTAGACACTATTGAGAATCTATGGCGAAGACTTTCATTATTGTAGTTCACTTTACTTAACGTCCATTTGTACCAAACTGACTATTCAAAGATGATGAAATAATGGAGGAGTGTTTAGCAAAAACGTCAGTTGTCCAAAATCATATTTTTGTGAGAATCGTGAAAAAACTCCACAGCATCAACAATATTATTGGCATTTCAAGTTAGTAATTTGTATGAACACACTTCTTAGTTATTGGATTATCTACAGTACGGTATGTTGTTTACACATAACGAATAATATTTGGATAATTGGGGTAAAAAATCCTTTGAACAAATGACATTTTTACTTGAAAAGTTCCACATTCACAATGCAGATTTCAAAATGCAACAAAACACACTAGCGCTTGCAGCTGCTACTCTGATGCGATGGTGCTGCCAACACTGTGTAGATCAATGAAATCTGGACAACTGACATTCTTACAAGAAATATTGTGGACTACTGACGTTTTAACAGAAACAGAATTTTTTAGAAGCCATTCTACATTTATACTATTGACGTTTTCAAAGAACTGAATACACGTGTTCATGCATGTTCCAGAGTAGCATCAGATGTCCGCTCTAACTAAAATTACCAGATTTTGGACAACTGACGTTTTTGCTAAATACCCTTCAGTTATTTTAATTTTATTGCAATTCAAATGTTTCCATTTTTAACAATGCACACTATTCAGAAGATACTTCGTATGAGCTTCTATTACTTGTAGTATGTAGTTGTCTAATTGCGTACAAAAGGTTATTCAGAAACTATTACTTAACTACGTTCATATACAGGATGAACCGTAAGTAATGTCATTAATTTCAGGAGGTTATTCTTTTAGATATTTCAAACAAAAAAGTTTAATACAATTCTGTTCGGTTTTGCTTCCTTTTCAAGATAAAAATAGTTTCATATAAACCATTTCATAACGTGTTTTGGGAAAACATTGATTTAATTTTCAATATGCTCAAACAATTTAGGAGAGGAATGTATTATGATAATAAATTATTAAAAGATTTTTTTGTTTTTTCCTTTAAGGTGCAGAAATTTGATGTTAAAGACGAAAGAGTATTACATTCGTATGGAAAAAGACAGATTTCACGGCTTTCGAATATGTAGTAGGGTATGGTGATTGTTTTTCTGGTTGTTAGGAAATTGTTTAAGTGGAGTTCTGCTTTTTATGTAATTTTGGAATATACAATTATTACAACGAAAGTGATAAATGCAATTGGGGACAATAATCACATTCAGTATTCTGCTGCAGAACATAACTGTCCCCTATGAGAAGAAAATAATGTATCAAATCTCCAAATGTTCTAATTTCCAATTTAAATAATTTTGTGAATATTTATAATATTAAATAGTTGAATTTATGTTAATTTATGTAGCGTGCTTAAAAGTACTTTTAGGCAAGGAAATTTACTTTTAAGCACGCTAATTTATGGATGCGGAAGTCAATGACTTTTCGATACTAAAATGAGAATCGAAAAGTCGTCATTATGAAACGACCGTGGCTAACGAGAAAGGCAGGCTACGGCGCGACGTCACATTCTTAGTCTTAACATGGCCAACATTGAACAAGTTTATATATATGCACATTTAACATGAGTTTAATATAGCAATTTCTTTATTTTTTAGAACTTTGCATGTATTTATATTAGGCTATTGTCAAGCTGCCCATGACTAGACCACGATAACCACGTGACTCCTATTCGTGCCGAAGCCTGTCATTCATGGAAACGACGGTCTAAAAAAGCAGTTAAAATTCTCATGTATGGTGAATATATAAGAAATATAGTTCGGTCTTGCACTTTTTATGCTGACGATCCATATTTAATTCCCATATTACTGTCCACTTACGTTTAATGTATTGTACGCGAGTCAGTTATTTTCACCGAAATGAACAACATGTCAACAACACCATCACTTTCTATTGTCATTGTTTCTGTAGTAAGCAAAATAACATCACCACTTTGTTATTCATTTTCTTGTATATCATACAGACATTTCATCTGAAAGATAGAAGTTTAATAGCTTCAGTTCGTTAAGTATTTGCATCAAACATGCGGTAAACGCCATTATTGATATAATTTTATTTATGTTAATTTGTGCTACACTTATTGCTATTCATTAATTCGTATTTTTCTGCCCAAAGGTAGGTCTTTCCTGTAAATACAACATTTTCCAGTCTTTCCTATTTCCCCATCTTTTTTTTAGTCTCCGCATACGATCCAATATATCTTAATGTTGTCTACCATCTGATAGCTTCTTCTGACCCCCAAAGTTTTCTTCCATTCACCATTCCTTCCAGTGCATCTTTCAGTAGGCAGTTTCTTCTCAGCCAGTGACCCAGCCAATTTCTTTTTCTCTTTCTGATCAGTTTCAGTATTATTATTGCTTCATCCACTCTTTCTACCACAGCTTTATTTCTTATTCTGTCTGTCCATTTCACACACCCCATTAGTCTCTTCATACAATGCCATACTCCACTAGCTTGTTCCTTAGTTCTTTTTCCAGTGGTCCGCAGAAGATGCTCCTTTTTCTATTAAAAGCTTCCTTTGCCATTGCTATCCCCCTTTTGACTTCTAGCAGCAACCCATGTTACTACTTACAGTACACCTCAAGTATTTGAAGCTATCCACTTCTACTACTGCCTCATTTTGAATTCACATGTTTACCTTCTTTATTTTTCTTCCGACAATCATGGTCTTCGTCTTGTTTCCATTTATCTTCATCCTATACTGCTCACTACTGTCATTTAGCTCCAGTAGCATGTCCATTAGTATCGTCTCCTAAACAACGCCATACCATCAGAAAATATTATGGACTTTATTCTTCTTACTTCTACTATCACCCTTCCATGTTTTGAAAACAGTTCTTCACTAAATCCTCCAAGTAGATGTTGAACAGGTTAAATGATTTTGTATCTTTGTTTTTGGCTATTGTTTTATTAAAAAATAAAACTTTGTGCTGAAAATGCTCTTTTATTCAGATTGATATTCATTCTTTGTAGTCTAGATTTGTAAGCTCTTATGTGTCTTTAAATCTACCGAAAACAGCTCGTCCGTGTCAGTAATAGCACAGTCTAGTATATACAGTCACGAAGCTCAATACGTAGTAAATATGCATCCATAGATAGTTGCTAACCACTAGGATCGCTAATATCGCCTCATTACAGATAGTGCGAAATAGTACCGGCACAGTCTATTGTTCCTACCACCCTCACAACTCAAGCTTCGTGACTTATATACAGGGACATCATTTTATTTTTACTAACAGTTTTATATTAACCTGGCTATACCTTTGAATTAACGGTTGGGAACCGGAAATACCGTTTGCTACTCCCTTTCACGACTGGAGTTCGATGATACTGGCGTAAAATACAAACATCACTTTACTAGGTACAGGAGAGAAGAAAAGCAGTTCATTCATTTACGTGAACTAGGAAATATCGCAATTTTGAGTTTGATGATTTTCATTAGGTTTTTGTTTAATCAAAATACAGTACAGTATTAACAATAAGTATTTTTACTCACGAACTGAGTTATCCATGCGAAAGTATTCATTATACAGTGTATATTATACTGTCTACAACACATTAGCGTACAATATAGAGAATGAAGTTAAATTGAAAAATAATCATAATATGAATATTTAAACACATTTTTGAAAATCGTGGCCGTTTATTTCGATACAGGTTTCAGTTCTTTTCTGCTATTATCGTACTATAGACTATTGCATCTAACTTCAATTACCAGTTTCGTCATTCGTACTAGTAACTCATGTTGAAATAATTCTGTACCTACTCTATCAAAGAGTACCTTACGTACTGTAAATTCAATGTTCACTTCTGCCCGACCCGCACAGATAAAATTACTCAGACATGCTATCTACTGTCCGTCCAAGTGATTATGTCGCAGGATCGTAGAAAGGGGGGAAATCACGTGACAGTTAATTACTTAACGAGGCCCTTTCATTTAAGTTATTTTTAAACAGTTGTATAATATTACGTAGACGTCAAATTCCTAACAGAAATTAATGTTTTCGGAAAAGAGCTAAGACAGCTCAGTCACTAGCCTTTACAGTGGGGCGAGAAGAAGCAGGTGGGGGGGGAAATCTGGATGCGACTTAGGCAAACTGACGACGATACCTGTGCGGAAATATGATTCAATATTAAAAGCTCTTTCGTCACTGGAAAACGCGAACATATTTCTGGAACGTACTATAGGCTATTGACTAACTCAGTACTGCTTACTATATGCGGCCTTGGTTCTGTGAGGACAGTTTGAACTTCATTAGTAGAAGGGATGGGAGTGAAGTACATTAAGAAAACTCAGGTACAATAAAAATGGAAGTAAAAATAAAATTATGTCCCTGTACTAGACTGTGGTAATAGTGCAGGACAGAGGTCTCCAAAAAGCGTATCGTCATTCGTGCTCTCGATGCTGCCCGCCGAACACAGTGTGCTGTAAGACTAGAGAAGGGGAAGAGACTCGTACTTCAACAGATGGGAGTGGTCAGTGGGGGATCGCGGTAACGGTCTGCTTATGTTTACATCTAATAACATCAAAAAAATAAGAAATGTCATACATTTGAATATTATTTTGACATAATTATATGAAGCTGGAGCCCCGTCTGTTGGTATTGACACAAGTCATTGCAAATTCAACCTCTTCTGTTCTATGATGCCTTCCAATGCCTGGAAAAGATCTTCTCCAGTTGTATTTTGTAATTACATTTAGACGACATGTAAAATGTTCATTAACTCCTCGGATGAAAATGGCTAGGTGAACTTTGTCATTTCTATAGATGTAGATTCATTTTTCGGGCTGAGAGGCCGTGGTCTATTAGTTGGTTTTATACCAGACGTTTCGTCTGCAACTGCGGCAGACATCTTCAGTGGAGTGGTATCCGAGGTCGCAAGACTCTTCTCGGCGTACCTGAGGCAACTGATCCTGTGTCTCAATTGATCACGGAACGGGGCGAGGAGGAGTTGGCTGGTGTTTGCCGTTAGAATGGCAAGACGCCGTCATCTGTTGTTCGATGACAAAGCATGTGAAGGCCGTCGGAAGAAGCGCCGTGAAATCTAATCTGCAATTTGAGAGGTCCCTGTCCTTTCAATTTGCGACTTATTAAGTGACCTCGTATATTTAATAGACTATTTATATTATCTGAACTAGGGCATACATCGTTTATAATAAGGGTGCAATATGTATGGGGAAGGGCATATAGGTCCGTGGCCCATTTCTTATAGGGCTCATCTCGACATTTGTCTTACGCCTGAGGAAAACCACGGAATACCTTAGGCGAGATGAGTTGTCTCATGTATAAGAGACTAGCCAATTTGGCTATTATGTAGGAGGTGATTGTTGTCATGAGCCTTGTTGAATCGTCTCAATTTTGAGACAAGCCATTTGGCTATATGATGGCTCAATTACGAAGAGGGGGAGAGATGTAATTAGTTGATTAATTTAAGTAATTAGGGAGATTAATGGGGATATGAGTGCAGGTCCGTGGCCCATTTCTTTTAGGGCTCATCCCGACATTTGTCTTAGCGCCTTAGGAAAACCACGGAAAAACCTTAGGCAGGATGAGTTGTCTCAATATCAGAGACTAGCCAGTTGGCTCTTAGGTTGAATGACTCTATGAATCGATGGATATATACTAGCCAATTGGCTCTATGATAGTTCCATCGATCAACAAAAGTAGATATTGTTAGGGAGGGATTTTGTTTAGCCCAGTTAAGACAAGGTCATTTTAAAGCGGTTGCACTATCCAAGGAGTCTCATGGAGTTGAGTCGTGGCTACCAAAACCTGGGAGTAACGCCAGCCTCCCTGTCCTCCTGTCTCAATAGTATAGCTAATGGACCTGTCTGGTGTCTACGCCGTAACCTAGGATCATACTGGCCGAGGCCAGATATGAGCGGGTTGGGGTTAGCACGAGCTTCCGCATACAGGTTCCTAGCCAGTCGAGCAATGAACTCGTCTATGGTTGGCAACTCTAGTTCATCATGGAACTTTCTTCTCGAGGCGACTCGGTGGAGATATCCTGTGTCTGAATGAATGAATGAATGAATGAATGAATGAATGAATGAATGAGTGGGGGTAAGTGGGAGGAGAAACTTTAAAGGTACGTGAAAACACGTCCTTTTTGCAAGGGCGAGTTGGGGCTGTGAAAAACTGAATATGTGAGCTCCAAGCCTCTTGGCCACTTGTCTCACTTCGGGTTTCGCCGCCCCAGTGAAGGAGCGCTAGAAATTTCCAGTGGGTAAGCCGAAAATGGACGTAACTGATTAGCTACAACATACGGGGGGGGGGGAGGAGGGGTAGAAGTACAGCGACCTGGCGGGCGTATTTATAGTGCGGCTCGCGGGCCGAGGCCTGTTGTCGCTGCGGTCCGCGCCGCTTTGTTCGCTGCTCCCGTTCTGGGTTCCGTCCTTATGTTGTAGTGGCTTCTTATCTGTTCTGTTTAGGACCGGGTACCAACACTTGTTTAGCTTTACGCCTTCTTCCTTGCGATTAAAGTTGTTATGTTTATGTATTTCGATCGCTTCTCTATGTAGACGGGGGAAGAAGTGCGTCGTCGTGCTCAAGATGTCCGTGTCCTTGAATCTTATGTTGTGATCGCCCTCTTGATAGGCATGTGCTGCCACTGCCGATTTGTCGATCTGTCCTAGGCGGCAATTCCTATTTTGTTCTGTCAGTCTCGTCCTGACGCTCCGCTGTGTAGTACCGATGTAGACCTTCCCACACGAACACGGAATCCTGTAAACTCCGTGAAAGCCTACACTGCAAGATTTGTCATTTCTATCTATGCTTTCGTCCAATGCAAGTGAGTAAGCTACAAACTAGTTAATTGTGGTTTCAACTTCAGATTCAATTACATTTACAATATTGAAATTCCTTCTCTGAACTGTAATTGGAAACATTTTAATTTTCTTAAACTTTGACTTTGTTCTGGACACAGTATTTTTGTAACATTCTGTATACTCGATTTTACAAATGATGTTTCTGTAAAGGGGTTCATTGATTTTCCAATATTCCAAGCTAGAACATTGCTAGAAGAAGCTTTTTTTGTTTTTAAGACTGAGGACACGTGTGTGACTTGTGTTTGTCTTTTCTTGTTTTATATTTACCAAAATATTTGTAAACCTACGCATTTCACCTAAAATTAAACGAAAAACTATGTTTGTCATGCGGAACTGAGTGTAAACTTATTATAATATACTGATTATTATGTATAACCAACAGTTATACAGATGGCCCCAAAATAAATTATTTTAAAATGTCCAACATGCCTGTAATTGTATGATATTCTTTGTGAAGAGGCGAGTATTCTCGTCGCATGTTAAATTTTAACACACCCTTAAGAATTTTCGAACAAATTAAGCATTTCACATTCTCCTCACTAACACAAAAAAATTTCTCTTCCTATTCATCCTTGAATGTACTACGTTCATGATAAGAAGACATTGTGAAACGGTGGAACACTCCGACCAACACAATGATAATGGTAGTCCGCCACTGATCTTCGTTTGCGCATAAACATTGAGTACAGTACAGATGGGGATGGGTGAGGCGGAGCGCGCTCATTACGTACTGGCTTCGGTTCCATTCAGGGGCTTACTTGCGAGTAGGCTTTTGGAGACGTCTGGTGTAGGAGATATTTAAAGCGGAAGTCTTGAGTGCCTATCTATGTGTACACTCGACGCAATGAATAACCGGAGAATGTAAAGAGTCACGCAAAGTCACATGCTCTTTACCTCCGCTCGTGGTTGGCTCGTAGGGCAAGGGAACTAATTATGACGGGTTTACATTCTCCAACAATCCATTGCTCTCCCTGTACATACCGCTTGCTGCATGATCTCTATCAGTGAACCTAGAAGAGTGGCTAACGTTACAGATTAGTGTGCATAGCTAGGTTCGCACTATTAATTGATCATGGTTTAGTTTGTTGATTCGAAGAACGTTTAAACGTGCATGGTGTTCAGTCCAAAGATTATAGAGGAAAAAATTACACTATAGTATAGTGAGATCCAAAAGTCCCTCCGCAGCTCCATTAGTTACAGTAATCCCGTAGAAAGCTGGCGCGTAATCCTGTAGAAAGTTGGCACTTCCCCATTAATTCCGGTTTGACAACTTCACACCTTCAGTCCATCATATGCTTAGCGGCCAGTGCTGCCACTTGAATTCTCTGCTTAGTGGATTCTCGGCTACACCGTGGCTACACAAGCACTGCGGAGAGACTTTTCGCTCGCACTGTACAAAAATAAAACTGAAAGTATTCGGAATCGAAAAAAGGATGTCACGCGTAACATTAGACACACTGTTAGACCCTCTCATAGTTGTAACTGATGTGTAGTCAAGAACTTGACAGCGTTTTGAAAAGTTATTGTTTTATGGCTAATCTACACTTTTAACCGAAGTTTTTGGGATCTACTGTTCTGTTTGGTATGGATTTTCTTAAAATGTCGCTTCTCTAGACCACAATCTTCCTTTGTTAGGTAGGCCTGCAGTTAGTCATTTATGGGCAAAGTAATCGTATTTTCATCGCTTCTTGACTGTTTTCGAAGTTCTTTCCGAGAACTTGAGTTTTTTCCCGACATTCTCAAGTCTATATAACTATCAGTCTTCTTCTTACAATAATTATTGTTGGAGGTATGGGTAGCTTTGAGAAAGAGAAGGAGAACGAGTTTCTTTGACGACCACTGTAACCCGCATTTTCTGTTTGAAGAAACTTGCATGAAGAGAACTTAAAATTAAATTAAGTTTTAGATACGTACAAGGCTAATATCCAATAAGAGACAATGTATTTAAGTTTTTATTCAGCATTTCCTTTCAAAATCAAACCTCCTACACAGCTTTGACACTATAGTGCTGAACTGTATTTGCTGAAAGAGCTAGGCTTAGATCCTAGTTGTATCTCTTTGAACCGAGAAGCATTTTAGATAATTTTTTTGAAATGTATTATCATTCTTAATTTGATATTTGTTCTATATAAATTGTAATCTGATCTCTTAATGGTTTTAACAATGCTGTATCAACTGTATAGATCCTTGGAATTGGTGACGAGATAGAGTTTTAATGATATGATTCCAAGGATGCTCGGTTTACCTGACATTCATCTTCCAGTTGAGGAAAATATCGAGAAAAACCCAAGAAGATAGGTCTAATCATTGCAAGTTGGATTTAAGCCCATACCCATTCGAAGTCTTCGAAGCAGAAGTCCCACTCGTTAATCCCTATATGCATATGCAAATATAGTACTTACAAACTTTAATTGTAATTATATATATATATAGTTGTTTGTACCAATTTAATTTACAAAGCATGAAACAGAGAAACTATAAAATATCATCTTAGATCACTTTAACACCGCTTCATACTTACAAGAACTTCATAACACCAAATAAAAATTTTCAGCACCGGAATTAATTAAATATGTGTGTGTGTGTGTATACTCGTACATATATATATATATATATATATATATATATATATATATATACATATACATATACATATATTGAAGCCTCCAATTCCAAAACTGTCTACATCCATTCTTAACAATTTTCAGGAAACGCCAAAAACTGATAACTTTTTTCCTAATTGTTTGCAGTGTTCGTCATATTTGAAGCTTATTTATGGAAAGAAAGGGGGAATTTAAGCACAACATTCATTAGAAAATTGCTAGAGACATATAGGTAGATGACGAAACCGCCATTATCTCAATTAAAAAAAAATTGATTTAGACAGTTTTGGAATTGGACGCTTCACATTTAGGTAGATGACGAAACCGCCATTATCTCAATTTAAAAAAAAAAATGGATTTAGACAGTTTTGGAATTGGACGCTTCACATATATAGTGCGAACTGAGGTAACTTTAATAATACTGTACTTGAAATTCGCAAATATTTTAAAACACGAGCTAAGATAACACTTTATATTCACTTAATTTTTATATAAATTACAAGTTACTTGATCGAGTACAAAATTAATTTTAAATAGAGCGGTATGTAGCAGCGAAACCATGAAATAGTATCAATTTTTTTTTTTCAAGATTTTATGGTTATTGCGGCGCTATAAATCTCATGTGTTGTCCATTTTTATCACTAAAACTAGCGCACTTCTCTAGGGCTTTTATATCTAGTAGGCTATCGCTCTCCCTCTTCGCATCTCTTGCTGTGCAGTACAGTAGGAATGCACAGGTGTGCCTTATATATTGCGATTGCTTTCCATTACTGGTTCTTGTGGTCAATAACGTAAATAAGACCATTTGCACAACGACAGGACGTGAGAGAACTCTTGATGTGGTGGTGAAGCTCTCAAATAGAATCTTGCAGGATTTCCATATTTGTTTCGAACTAGCGAGTTTATGGGATTCAATTTCATCACTAGTGGCGTCGTTCCTGTAATGTTTGAATTGTAACGACGAGAGGAGGTATACTGCAAACAATATAGAAATTACGCCACGACAAAAATAACACTGCGAACTGTATCCATTTGGTGTTGCTTTTCGTATTGATCTTCTCTTTCCCTTGTCTTTTCCTTCCATTATCATCGCTCTGCTCCCCCTTTTTAACTATATATTTACGGCCGCCTCTTTTCTTTTATTCGACTTACACTTCGTCTGCGCTTATCTACTCACTTTTTTCTCTTTCGTTTGATCATCATCATGTTCCATTTCGTCAGATCTAAGCCTTATTCTGTTCTGTGCGATCACCGCCCAGTTCTGTTTCATCTCATCGCCGCCTAGTGCTGTTTCATTATGATTGCCACCTAGTTCTGTTTCGTATGATTGCAGCCTAGTTCTGTTTCGTATAATTGCCGCCTAGTTCTGTTTCGTATGATTGCAGCCTAATTCTGTTTCGTATGATTGCCGCCTAGTTCTGTGTAGTATGATTGCCGCCTAGTTCTGTTTCGTATGATTGCAGCCTAGTTCTGTTTCATATGATTGCCGCCTAGTTCTGTTTCGTATGATTGCCGCCTAGTTCTGTTTCGTATGATTGCCGCCTAGTTCTGTTTCGTATGATTGCAGCCTAGTTCTGTTTCGTATGATTGCCTCCTAGTGCTGTTTCGTCTAATCGCCGCTTAGTTCTGTTTCGTCTCATCGCCACCTAGCTCTGTTTCGTCTCATCGCCACCTAGCTCTGTTTCGTCTCATCGCCACGTAGTTCTTTTTTGTCTCATCGCCACGTAGTTCTTTTTTGTCTCATCGCCACCTAGTTCTTTTTGTCTCATCGCCGCCTAGTTCTGTTTCGTCTCATCGCCACCTAGCTCTGTTTGGTCTCATCGCCACGTAGCTCTTTTTTGTCTCATCGCCACCTAGTTCTTTTTTTGTCTCATCGCCGCCTAGTTGTTTCGTCTGATCGCTGCCTAATTCTGTTTCGTCTGATCGCCGCCTAGTTCGGTTTCGTCTGATCGCTGCCTAGTTCTGTTTCGTCTGATCGCCGCCTAGTTCGGTTTCGTCTGATCGCCGCCTAGTTCGGTTTCGTCTGATCGCCGCCTAGTTCTGTTTCGTCTGATCGCCGCCTAGTTCTGTTTCGTCTGATCGCCGCCTAGTTCTGTTTCGTCTGATCGCCGCCGAGTTCTGTTTCGTCTGATCGCCGCCCAGTTCTGTTTCGTCTGATCGCCGCCCAGTTCTGTTTCGTCTGATCGCCGCCCAGTTCTGTTTCGTCTGATCGCCGCCCAGTTCTGTTTCGTCTGATCGCCGCCCAGTTCTGTTTCGTCTGATCGCCGCCCAGTTCTGTTTCGTCTGATCGCCGCCCAGTTCTGTTTCGTCTCATCGCCACTTAGTTATGTTTCGTCTGATTTCCGCCTAGTTCTGTTACATCTAAACGCCCTCTCGCACAGTGAGTCAAAACGCAAATCTAGCTGGACAGAATTCATAACTTATATTCTATCTAACAGATTTTCATGAAATTTTACACAGGAGTTACAGGTAGACAAGCATATATTTATTTTGTATATGAAATCTCATTACGTTTGTATAAGAATAAGTACCTCTTTATAGGGATGGTTTTAGACAAAGTTAATAACTCTTTTCCTACCAAACAGATTTTCATGAAACTTTATCCAGGAACTACAGGTAGCATATACTTTTTATGTAAAACTCTCATATTTGTATTAGGGGAACTACCCCCTTATAGGGATAATTTTTGATCAAATTAATTACTCTTTTCTTATCTAACAGATTTTCATGAAAATTTATGCAAAAGTTGCAGGGAGCATAAATTGTTTGTGTACAAACTCTCATTACATTTGTATTAGAGGGGGTGGTTTTAGAGAAAATTAATAACTTTTCTCCTACGTAACAGATTTTTATGAAACTTTGTACTAGAGTTACAGGTAGCATAGTTTTTTGTGTAAAACTTCTCATTACGTTTGTGTAGGAGGAACTACCCCTTTAATAGGAGTGCTTTTAGACAAAAGTAATAACCTTCCTCCTGTCTAACAGTTTCTTAAAAACTTGTACATGAGTTACAAATAGCATATATACACGATTTGACTTTCAATTATGCTAACTTCCCTTCCTGTCAATTCAGTAGTTTCTTTTTCAAACAATAAATTTAGCTGGCTTAGTTCTTGTTGCGAGTGTGCAGACACAGGAGGTTGAATTTCCCTTCTTTTAGATCTACTAGTCCACACCTGTGGAGTAACGGTCAGCGCGTCTGGCCGCGAAACCAGGTGGCCCGGGTTCGAATCCCGGTCGGGGCAAGTTACCTGGTTGAGGTTTTTTCCGAGGTTTTCCCTCAACCCAATACGAGCAAATGCTGGGTAACTTTCGGTGCTGGACCCCGGACTCATTTCACCGGCATTATCACCTTCATTTCATTCAGACGCTAAATAACCTGAGATGTTGATACAGCGTCGTAAAATAACCCAATAAAAAACAGATCTACTAGCCTACTATTTTCACGGAATATTTTCTTGAGACTTCCTAGAGGAGAGGTGGACGGGGTAGATAGAACTCCTGTTTTTCTAGAGAGTATTGCGTCATATACTGATTTAGAAAATGTTTTTTTTTTTTTTTTTTTCGGCCAATCAGAATACTTCAGTATGAAAGTTTTCTTTACTGCTATGAATATGCTTCCATTGAGGGCTAAAATTATCTATAAAATTTTTCAGATACCTTTCTAAGTATTTTTCTACACTCAGAGAACATTGCTGTATTCCTGTTTTTATTTTCATGTAGTTGGTAAGCGTTCCTTTTTCCAGAATCTTCGAGTCCAGTTCTTCAAATATCTGTAACCGCGTGATAACCGGTTGCGCACAGACCTCTAAGATGTAAAATAACTAAGTAAATTACAAGAATGTGCAAATAATTTGATAGTTGTAATAAACTAGAAATCGTACACTATGTTTTAGCTCAATTTAGATCGTTACGCCACGTGACGCAGTATGTTAAGTCTCGTTAAAGACATTGAATGTGAAATATATTTTCATATAGAAGTAATGTCATTACAATTATTGAATATCTATCGTGAATACTGAAACTGGTTAAAATATAAATTGCCATACCTTCAGCTGCATGCTCTATATCAATACACTACAATAAACATTCAGATAACACAGACATCCATTTTCTAAACCAGAGGCAGGCAAAATGTGAGGAGCAGCCTACATGACAGCCAAATGACAAGTTGGGGAGAACAAGAAATGCATTACTGATATCTACGGTTGGTTGGGGAGGGGGGGGGTAGCCTGACTTCACGGCGATCACAGACTTTTTCTGTTGCAACACACATTTTGCCCGCCTATGCTCTAAAGTTCTATCTAAACGATTCTGCGGGATGCTGTAAACAACGCTTGCGGAGATACCTCAGATTGGAGGCTGTGCTGCGTTGTCAGTATTGCACTGAGATGTGTTTCTAGTACAGGGGATTTAGGAACAGTTACTCGTGAATAATGTACACGGAATACATAATAATTTTTGATGAAGAAAAATACTTTTGTCCAGCCAGATTCGTAATTTGACCCACTGCCGCGTTCTTTTTCGTCTGATCGCCGCCGCCTCGTTATGTTTCGTCTGATCGCTGCAACGCACGTTTTCATCGTGATCGTCGCTCTCAATCTTGGCTTTGTTCTGTTTTGTATAGTCGCCTTTTTCGTCGTGATCGTCGCTCTCCTCTCTTTCGTCATGATCGTCGCATTCATCTCTTCAGTCGTAATCACCGCTACCATTTCTTTAGTCATGATCGTTCTCGTCTCTTCCTTTGTGAACGTCGCTCTTGTATCTTTCGTCGTGATAGTCACTCTCGTCTCTTTCGTCGTGATCGTCGCTCTCGTATCTTTCGTCGTGATCGTCGCTCTCGTATCTTTCGTCGTGATCGTCACTCTCGTCTCTTTCGTCGTGATCGTCGCTCTCTTCTCTTTCGTCGTGATCGTCACTCTCGTGATCATCTCTTTCGTCGTGATCGTCGCTCTAGTCTCTTTCGTCGTGATTGTCGCTCTAGTCTCCTTCATCGTGATTACCGCTATCATTTCTTTAGTCATGATCGTCTCTTTCGTCGTGATCGTCGCTCTCGTCTCTTTCATCGTGATCTTCGCTCTCGTCTCTTTCATCGTGATCTTCGCTCTCGTCTCTTTAGTCGTGATCGTCGCTGTCGTCTCTTTCGTCGTGATCGTCGCTGTCGTCTCTTTCGTCGTGATCGTCGCTGTCGTCTCTTTCGTCGTGATCGTCGCTGTCGTCTCTTTCGTCGTGATCGTCGCTGTCGTCTCTTTCGTCGTGATCGTCGCTGTCTCTTTCGTCGTGATCGTCGCTCTAGTCTCCTTCATCGTGATTACCGCTATCATTTCTTTAGTAGTGATCGTCGCTATCGTCTCTTTCGTCGTGATCGTCGCTCTCGTCTTTTTCGGCGTGTTCGTCGCTATCGTCTCCTTCGTCGTGATCGCTACATATTTCCTTCCGGCCTGTTCGGTTTTCCTTTTTGTCTTCTATTCGCCTTCTCCCGTCCTATCTTTTCACTACAGTTTTTGTCATTTCATGTAACAATTTCTTCACTTCCTCAGCGTTTTCTTCTTCACCTCCATCTTCTCTGCCTTCTTTCCTCGTCAATTTTGCAATTATCTTCCATTTCGTAGTGTACCTGAAAGATGTAGTCACTAGTGTTAATCCCTTGTTATGATAGGACACAGCATGCAAAGGAACGCCATCTCGTTAATTTGAATGGAAGCAGTAATTAACTCCAATGATTGTCCTCTTCCGGCTGCGTCGCGTCGTTCCTGTCCGGCTAGCCTTGTCCACATTCTCAAGTGCAAGGCTGCACGCTGTTCCACTTACAGTGCTTCCAGTTGTCGGAGTCTCTTGCTTCCTGTTCCAGTCAGTAACTTCCTCTGTCAAATACTATGACGTATGTCCTATGCAGATAGACAGTAGAACAGGTATTCAGATTTCCGCGTTATTACACGTAATCGATATGAAGTAATCTTTTAATTTGAAAGAACCTTATGTATTGCTTATCATTTTATTGTGTATTGTTTATATTGTATATACCACTGCCACCGGGTGCTTGCCCACTTGCAGTGTAAATACATACATACATACATACTAAGCTAATGCAGGGAAGCTAATTAAATGAAAGTAAGCAGTCCAGGTATTTGGAGAGATAAAAGTCAGAGGATTCCGTATAGAATTAGCCTACATTGGCCTTGCTGTTAAGGAAAACCTGGGAAAAAATCCAAACAGAATTCGAACCCACGACCAGCCGCAGCCTCTGAAAACGAATTCAGCTCGGTAACCGCACAGCTACGCCGCTTATGTTCTGGGAAGGGTCTATGTTATCTGATGACCGTTATGAGTAGGCTCCGTATTCCAGCTACCTTAAGACTGAAGTTTAAGACACATTGGGTATATACTGTTCTCCTACCAGGAGATAAATCGTGAAAGGAATGTGCTTACTATTGCGCCATCTATTGGAGCGCAGTAGGTAGATGATATTAGAATTATAACGTCAGTTTAAAAATCATGCGCTCTCCTCCATATGTTATTTCCTGTATGGAGGGATTAAAAGACCAAGAGATTAACAGTGATCTAATTTTGTAACTAGGGTAGTATAAAAATGTGTTATGGTTTGTGCTTTGAGAGATAGCCAATAGAGATATGAGTACCCACGTGTGTGACCTTATGACATCTTATGACATCAACATTCATTCATAGCATCACCCCTTTCGTTTCATTCCCTGGAGACTTCCTCGTGGTTGGAGTACAGTAGTACGCCGAACACGGGTAATGCAACGCATAAGGGCGTAAACATACACGTCTCGCTGCGTGTTCGTTGAGTGCAGTCAACTCCCAACATTCTGAAGCTATACCAGGTAAACACATGCTTGAGGCGTAATGTTAATTTTCGTCGTGATCTTTGCAGTGAATAATAACGTGCATTCGTAAGTTACGGAACTTGAACATATGCGGATGTCACTAGAAATGATTTTATATTACAAGAAATTCTTTCAATAGCACATGACTTTATCGGTGCATCATATAGTACAAGATATTCCTATTGTTTGATATTTTTTCGTGTTTCATTAGGATATTCCACATGTCGCTAATCACTAAAAAAAAATTCTATTAATTTTCTATGTATTTTTCTAGAAATTTCCTAAAATGGAGATTATTTAATTTATTAATTGGGATGTTGGCACTGAACATCATGGTAGGCTACACATATCCATACTAAACGTGGAGTTAATATCTTAATAATTGTCGCATTTTGATGGTACTGATTCTTTTGAATTACGTTCAACAAACTTTGTGTTTTTTGGTATTGCAGTATCTTTCAGTGCACTGTTTTTCATCACTTTTACGTTTATTTTACACAATGTAATGTAATGTTGTCTATATTAACAGTGAAAATATTAGTTCAAATATCCTCAAACTGTGCCCAGCAATATACTCTTGAACGTCTTGCCTAAGGGAATTTACCTCTACAATGAACCTTCAATCAGCCACAAAGATGTAGTTATTTAAATAATACTGCGTCCCGAGTTTGACTTTCTAGAGAAAGAGTGCAGAAGATGCATAACTATTTTGTATACGAACGTACCTGTACCTGCGCTGTGACGTTATATATACTTCGAATCAGGCAACTTCATTCCAGTTTATAGGTAGCTGGAATACGGACCCTAGTCATGAGTCTTTTCTGCGGGATATCCTAGGTTGACGGAATTTACCCGAACGAAAGCTGTTTCCTAGGGAACGCCCTGTATGTCGTACATATGTGTAGAATCTAATTCTCTGATATCACATAAAACTCGAACACATGTAAGTCGTCGACCAAGGTATAACTTCTAAAAATGTCACTTCCTACGTTCCAGAATATTGCACGCTACATGTATTTCCCATATATAAATCAGAGCTTTCTGCTTAGGCTACTCTTTGTGCAAGGAGACTCCAAATGTTTGAGAATCCCGTCTCCTCTGACGGGGATTTTCGTGTCATTTATTCCATCTTTCCAGCCAGATGCCGGGCAGATCGCCAAATAAATGCTGTCATATCCCTTTTCTTGGGAAACCACTAGACGAAGGGTGCATTACAAGAACGGAAACCACGGGCAATTTAAGTAGAAATATGGCTACAATCTTCTTTGTTGTGTACTGTTGAATATCTTTGTGTTCGCGAAGTTGTGAATCCAGTTTTCGTGTGCAAGGTACAATCTGGACTCATTAAAAGATCATTTCTCTCCTTGGTATGAGTGTAACTTCGGAGCTTGAAACTTTGGACAAGCCAATTTCCTCAGTTTCCGCAACGAAAGAAAGTTGGAAATGTAGGAATTATCACGCAGACTTTCTACAACGGTATTACTTGTTTTGGACTCTGCAGTAACAGATTTGTTGATGATGTTATACAAACTTGCAATAAAAATACTGAATTTGAACAAAATTTATGAGAAATTTCTCTACAGAGACGAAACATGACTGTTATATTAACGTGTAATCTTAAAATTGACGTTTTGCAGTTTTCTTTCTTTTGGGAGGTTTTCGCAGTACTGCTTTTCTTTCCATCGTTGTTCCACTATGAATCATAACGTCGTTATCGCATCATGAGGAGTATCTTGCTCTAGCAGTCCGCATTGTAGGCCTGACATGACCTCGGTACACAGTAGGGCTTTATCATCTTTATCATTTAAATAGTCCAATCATATATTTCTATAGAGTAAACCATATACTTATTACTTACAAATGGCTTTCAAGGAACTCGCAGGTTCATTGCCGCCCTCACATAAGCCCGACATCGGTTCCTATCCTGTGCAAGATTAATGCAGTCTCATATCCCACCTCCCTCACATCCATTTTAATATTATCCTCCCATCTACGTCTCGGCCTCTCCAAAGGTCTTTTTCCCTCCGGCCTCCCAACTAACACTCTATATGCATTTCTGGATTCGCTCATACGTGTCACATGCCCTGCCCATCTCAAACGTCTGGATTTACTGTTCCTAATTATGTCAGGCGAAGAATGCAAAGCGTGCAGTTCTGCGTTGTGTATCTTTCTCCATTCTCCTGTAACTTCATCCCTCTTAGCCCCAAATATTTTCCTAAGAACCTTATCCTCAAACACCCTTAATCTCTGTTCCTCTCCGAAAGTGGGAGTCCAAGTTTCAGAACCACACAGAACAACCGGTAATATAACTGTTTTATAAATTCTAACTTTCAGATTTTTTGACAGCAGACTAGATGATAAGAGTTTCTCAACCGAATAATAACATGCGTTTCCCATATTTATTCTGCGTTTAATTTCTTCCCGAGTGTCATTTATATTAATTGTTACTCCAAGATATCTTAATTTCTCCACCTCTTTGAAGGAGGTTTCCATTTCGTACAGTATTCTGGTCACGAGACATAATCCTATCGCTTTACTTGCTTCGAGTAAAATTTCCGTGTTTTCCCTAATCTTTTGTGGATTTTCTCGTAACATATTCATGTCATCCGCATAGACAAGAAGCTGATGTAACCCGTTCAATTCCAAACCCTGTCTTTTATCCTGAACTTTCCTAATAGCATATTCTAGAGCGAAGTTAAAAAGTAAAGGTGATAGTGCATCTCCTTGCTTTAGCCCGCAGTGAATTGGAAAAGTATTAGGCAGAAACTGATCTATACGGACTCTGCTGTTTCACTGAGACACATTTTAATTAATCGAATTAATTTCTTGGGAATACCAAATTCAATAAGAATATTATATAAAACTTCTCTCTTAACCGAGTCATATGACCTTTTTAAATCTATGAATAACTGATGTACAGTACCCTTATACTCCGATTTTTTCTCCATTATTACTTAGTACAGCACACTGAATTGAGTCCAGTAAGAGTTCTCTCTTATTTTAAAGGTGTGTTCAGTTTGTGCATGTCCTGTGTTTTTGTTAAGTAATACTACGGTACGGTATGCCCAAAAGTAACTTTTTTATGTGCACTTGTGAAGAAATTAAAATGTTCAAGAAATAGGCCTAGTCTTTTCAGCTTTTCATTTATTATAAATATTTGAAGGGGTGAGAATGAGACAGTCCAAAGTCACACTTATAACAAAAAAGTTTTTTTTTTTGTGCGAATTCATTTCTTACACATTTATGAGGAAACTACAAGTAAAATATTATAAAAATTACTCAACAAATGACGTTAACATACGCTGAAGAAATTATGATACCGCACATAGTAGCATTGGATTCTGAACCTTTAATATACTCTCCTCTAAAATTATGTCTGTGTGACTTAGGACTACATTCTCACCACTTAATTTACAATACAATTATTCAAATTGGAAAATTGATTATTTGAAAATGCAATTTATTTCCCCCAACCCCTCTTGGTATACTTGAACATGATTTGGAGCCGAAAATAATTTTTACAATCCATTGTTTTTTATTTCTTGGGTGTAATTTTTCCCAAGACTCTTGTTTGCTATTTCTTTTTCAATGAAATTCTCTATGTGTCCATCATCATCATCATCAACCACAAGGTGGACCAATAGATCCGTTCCGATCACAGAGGTTCATATCCAGTCATCTTGCCATTTCCTTCTAGGACGACCCACATCATGATATCCAAATGGTTGGTAGTTTAGTACTATCTTCGTCAGCCTTTCATCTTCTATCCGAAGGATGTGGTCATGCCAATTTCCTTTTTTCTTTTGCATCTTTTCATTCAAGTTAAAAATCCCTAACTCATCTCTAATAAAAGTATTCTTTATTTCATCCCGTCGGGTGTATCCAGCTACACTCCTCGGAAATCTCATTTCTGCAGACTCTATGTATCCTTCTGCAACAAAAGTTGCACGCTGACCTCCATGTCTCTTGTGTGTTGATATATTAGCTCTTACATCAGCCAAGAAGATAGAGCACCGTTGAAAGCAGAACCCGTGAACTCATTAGCATTGGGAAGACCGAGAAAATCTGCTATTTTTAGGTACATAATGTCATGTTTTTGCCTACAAGTTTCACGCAACATTCAGAATATCTGTATTTAATGGAAAACAAACGATAATCATTGTTGGAAGGTGTAGGTTTGCATATTTGCAAAAGATTTTAAAAAATTCTCTCCAACTGTATCTCCTTCCATTGTTGTGAATAATAGTAGTACATTGGTTTTTGTATTGATGATAGTAATTCGAATGAAAGGAGAAACATACTAGGGCTGGATAAAAAGTAATGGCAACAGTTCGATATTTCTGACATGGCTTTATTCACAGGGGTACAACATTTACGTACCTTCTATATAGTCGCCTCCCTTATTTATTATCTTTTCCCAAATGTTTGGAAGGCGTCGTACACAATCAGCGCGTCCATGTTTGTTGATGTTCCGTATTGACCGCCCTAGAGCACGGATAAGTTCATCTCTGGTATTGTACCGAGTCCCTCGCAGTGGTTCTTTCACTTTGGTGAAAAGATCGTAATCGCATGGACTCATATCGGGTGAGTACGGTGGAAGTTCCAGAATCTCCCATTACCAGCGGCGCAAGAGGTCCTTGACAGCAGCAGCGGTGTGACTCCTTGCATTATCATGAAGAATGATGGGATTCTGTACCACCAAGTGTCGTCGTTTTCTCCTGAGGGCTGGACGAAGGTAGTGCTGCAGGAACCTGCAGTAGTAGTAGTCCGTGTTTACCGTCTGCCTTGGAGTTATAGCATGGTGCAGTATTACCCCATCAATGTCATATGTCACAATGAACATCACGTTCACAGCACTTTGCGTAGGGTGCACTTTCTTTGGAGGAGGAGAACCGGGATGCTTCCATTCATTTGATTGGCGTTTTAAGTTTGGTTCATACGAGCGAGCCCAGGTTTCGTCCATAGCGACGATTCATCCAAGAAAGTCGTCACCTTCCCTTTGGTACCGGTCCAACAAGGCCTTCCTGGAACGCTTTAACTCATCGTGCCATTGTGCTATATAGTAACGCTGCATTGCCATATGCTTCACGCAGTCCCTGAAAACATTCTTGTGCACTACGACCTCGTGCCATTTCAATTTTGATCCAGGAACATTGCTCTAGTTTTGTAAACATGGTCTTAGGGCGCTCACACTATCCCTATAAAAGTCAACATTCTACACACTGCAGTAGATTGACAGAGTACTGTCGCCGCTGGCTGCACTAGCTCATCTAACAGTTCTTGTTCATGTCCACACAGCTGGCAGCTCTCGAACGCACCATCATCACGTGACAGCAGTGTTGCCATTACTTTTTATCCAACCTTTGTATTCAATGCAATACACACGCAAACAGGTTACTTCCGTCCTCTGCAGGCTCCAGACAGGCCTACATAAACAATCAGTACTATATTCATGAATAAATAAATACCTTTTATGCCATCCTAGCATTATAAACAGGTTGTTACTACATCCAATGTCGTGCCTAATCGGCTTATTATGGCACACGTGCCAATAATAGCAATGACGTATTCGCTATGATGCAATACCGGAACGCTTGGTTGGGGATGTATCCAACTTGTCTGGCTATCTTGCTTACCTTTCCTAGAAAAAATGAAATGCAGAAGAGAAGGTAACGAATCATTTATTTCCAATCTTTAATAGTTTTTGTATCACTTTTGTAATATCACATAAAACAGTTCTGTGATTCAGAGAAACTATATTAACAAAATAAAAAACATTTGTAACATAAAATTTGATACCTAAGGTATAATTAGAGTTTGTAATATCTGCAAGGTCATCCATTTGTCTTTATTTAATGCCAATGCCAGGCACAACTAATCGATACGAACATTACTAGGCCACCGGTGTAGCTCAGTCGGCTAAGGCGCTTGTCTGCCGATCCAGAGCTACGCTCGGGCGCGGGTTCAATTCCCGCTTTGGTTGATTATCTGGTTGGGTTTTTCCCGAGGTTTTCTCCAACCGTAAGGCAAATGTCAGGTAATCTACGGCGAATCTTCGGACTGATCGTGCCAAACACCATTTCACTATCACCAATTTCATCGACGCTAAATAACCTCGTAGTTGATACAGCGTCGTTAAATATCCAAGTAAAAAAAAAACATTACGAACATATCAACACTTATGTCAGCTGTGGATGCCGAACTATTTCATAATTTATTTCCTACAATTTATAATGCTAAGATGTCATAAAGTGTTGTATTCAACTCATGGATAATCTTATTATGACACTCGTGAAAACTGTCGCAAGAACGATAGATCACTCATGCCATAATCATCAAGATTATCCACTTGATCCATAAATAATTATCATCTGCCTCCTTCATGAATGTTTCAAGTTCGTTCTAAAGTATTCTAGTCTTTATTTTTAATATAATTATTTATTGTCGCTTTAACTTATAACAAAAGTCATATCGCGACATTCTTTGTATTGGAAACTTATTTTGACAATAACGTAACATTTAACAAATTAATTCATTACAGTAGACATTACATAATTCTGGTCTTTATTGCTTTATAACCGTCCGATTTTTTTTTTCAAGAATGCAATACCATTGGCATACTTCCCTATATCGGCATTTTTGTTTATATAAATTGTGGTTCGAAGCTTCGAATATTATACTCCATAAAGTAAAAGGCTTACATGTAGAACAGATCTTCGAAAATACACTAAAACTACCTTTTCTGTAACAGTAGACACTGTTTTATTTTTATTCTCTTGTATATCTTCTTGAACTCGTGTAAGATCAGCGTATAAACAACAGTTTCTGCAGTATTTTTTATATCCGAATTTTCTGAATCACTAATTTTTTTCAGGATAATCTTCTCAGTTATTTTTACAATCTTCACTTCCAATAACGTGTTTTATATTAATGACGTCAAATGGATATTCTTTCTTAAGCATCTTCGTAAGCAACCAGTACGAGTATGACAGCCACTCTTACATGACGGCTGTACAAAAAACTAATTTCATTTTTCTTCACTAAAATAACTATTTCAAAGCGGCTAGGCTGTTTAAAAATCTTGTAAAACGTGCGGAAAGTGTGTACTACGCACTGGACGTGTTATGCACCTCGACAAGGTCTCGTGCGTAAAACACATTTCGTAATATGTTACGTAAATAACTGTAACCTTACAAAAAAGACATGTTACTTTCACTTATTAGTAAAAGTGTTAAAATACGACTTCAGTCAACAAAACTCCAGCTCTCTGTCTATATCCTAAGATTTTAATGTATGTGTTACATTATACTGTGGTTCACACTCTATACATGTTTTCAAAAGTAACACATAATTGCAATTAAATTGAATGAGAGGATTTTGACAAACTCAGACACGTTAAACCTTGTATTTAGAGGGAAACATTGTTATAGAAACAATGGTATATTACGTACCGAGAAATGTGAGACTTATCTGGTCGAGAATGCGAGCCGAGATTTCCAAGCATTCGAGATCAGATAAGTCACTTACAGTTTGCGGTTGGGTGAATAACTTTTTGCAATACTTGAAAAAATGTAAAATTTAATAATAAACCAAAATTGCATTTCTAAATTTTGTAATAGATCCATTCAAGTAACACATGATTTGGTTGCTATGTTACTTTGTTATGTATCGGAATTTAATGTTAGAATGTTTAATAGTTACGAAAAAATTAGTAAAATTTGGATAAAATATTGTAAAAATGGGTGAGGTTGGTAATAAAGAAGCTCGGGTTTAGCATGTGCATCACTTTTACCGGAAAAATCAAAGGAAAGGTATGAAGTAGCTTACAATGTTTTCCGAAAGTAGTGTTTAGATAAAAACGTTAATATTCATACCAGTGAGACTGTGTTTTTGGCATATTTTCTTGAGAAATCTAAAAAGTATATATCTTCAGCAAGTTTATGGTGCAATTATTCAATGTCACGTTCAACTATCTCTTTAAATTGAATCGGTCCTTAATGTTAACAACATTCGAATTGCACATTTCACTTTACAATCAATAAGTAATCAATGCATTTGTAGATTTTGGTAAAGATCAATTAATTCAAGGTTTGGTTGTTAGGTTATACTATTTTGTTGGGTGCTACGCCATTTCCAACTCGTACTATAAGCATTTCAGACCTGTAAAACTGGCACTGTAAGTATTTCAGACCTGTTCAAGAATTGTTTTACTTTCACTGTCAAATATATGTTATTTCTCCTCATTCTATGATATAAAGTCAGGTGTACCTCAAGGTTCAGTTTTAGGCCCTATACTATATACAATTTATACAGCTGATTTTCCAATTTCTAATAACGTATTGGTGGCTACTTTCGCTGATGACACTGCTATTCGTGCTTCTCATGAAGATCCATCAACAGCATCTGAAAACCTGCAGAATGAATTGAAAGAAACAGAAGACTGGCTAACTAAATGGAGAATACAAGCGAGCGAAAACAAATCAGTTCGTTACTTTCGGAACCAGAACTGAAAACTGTCCTCCTGTAACACTTTACAACAAAGAACGTCCTGAAGCAGACGATTTAAATATTTAGGTATGCATTTAGATCGCCGATTAACATGGCGTAAACATATTGAAACTAAACTTAAAGAATTAAATTTTAAGACATCAAAAATCTATTGGTTATTGGAACCTAAATCAAAACTATCATTAGAAAATAAACTTCTTGTTTATAAAGTCATACTAAAACCAATCTGCACATGCGGCATCCAACTGTGGGGAACTGCTAGCAACTCAAATATTGAAATACTGCAGAGGTATCAGTCCAAAACTTTACGTTCCATTGTCACTGCACCATGGTATGTCCGTAATGATGTCATTCATTATGATCTGAACATTTCAACTGTGAAAGAAGAAATCTCTAAGTTCAGCAAAAAATACCTGCACCGATTAAATCAACATCCCAATCATTATGCATTAAATTTGCTGAATAACAGTCAAACAGTAAGAAGACTTAAAAGGACCAATGCTCTTGACCTTCCATTCATTTTTACTACAGCTATTTGAAACATTGTTATTTTTCTTTTGGAGTATTGTCATGGGATAACATCTCCACTCATGTCATATTCTTTTATGATATTTACTTATTGTCTATTGTAGACAGATTGTGAATGTGGCATAAATGTTAATATAATATATATATATATATATATATATATATATATATATATATATATATATGTGTGTGTGTGTTAAAAATAATTGACTTACATATCAAGTATTGCAAAAAATAGTTTTTACGACTATTGTTATGCTAGTAGTTATGACGTTTAAAGTTTGTAGTAGGTTGGTGTCCTTCTTAGCAAGTGTATATGCTTTTTCATTTTCAAGGATGCGGCAATGAGCTGGGATCGATTGGAAGGCAATAATTTTGTTGGAGTCGTGTAGTTATTTTAACAGTAAATATCTCAATATCTCAGCAATATCTCGTGTAACAATATGGTTTGTTAGAATTGTTATTGCTTGAATAGCTGCCTTTGAGTCAGATAAAATAACATAAAAATTTGAAAAAAAAAAAAAAATATGTGCACATGTATTTTAGTAATCTCTAACTGATGTAAAATTTTCAGAAAGATATTATGATGAAAATTATAGGAATTAAAAAAAAATATGCATTAATGTTTAGTAGTGCCATATATTTTCAGTGAAATGTCGTAGTTTATAACGACATTACTCATTTCGGTTGGTTCATATTTCCGTGATGATAACGATTGTTGGTACTCCACGAACTGTCCACAGAAAAAGTACGTGACATTTACACTGTTGTGTTTGTATTTGTTTAAATCCACTGTCGCTCACATTTACAGTTGGCTTTGGCTTGAATGATGTAGTGTCCTCAGCGAGGAGCTGTGGGGCAACCGTCTGAACACAGAGTTGAACTGCCTTTTTATGCGACATATGGAAATGTTTTTATTTCTTACACGGTTCTGGCAGTCTGACAACGCAATATATCGCGTTCTTCGCGTGCGGAGCGTTTAATGGCCTGGTGAAACGATGTAAGCGAAAGATTTTATTTGCCGAAGTGCCGAACTTTGGTTTATTTGCTGTCACTGTGACTCTGTGTACTCATCGAGGCGTGCTTATATTGTGCAACCATCTTCCTGACTTCTACAACAGAAGGCACGAACTTCGGAGGTCGGCAGAATTCTTGGAAAAGTCTCTGTGCTATAGTAGAATAATAAAAACATTGAAATGGGGGGAAAGAATACGACTAAACAAGGTCTATACTTAAAGGAAGCGAACAGTGGCAACTCGTGAAATGTTCAGTCTGCGACTGGAGTGTAATGGCGCGGCGTTTGGAAATAGGTGTGGGCAAAGTTACTCTTGTGAGCGGAAGTGCCGGAAGTACCACCACAGAGTTTTAGCCTATATGTGTTTTAATCTTTATTATTTTTATAATATTTTCATGTTTTACCTTAACCTATGTAGCTACTGTAATTGGAGAATTGCTCTTATATATATATGGATAGGTAGGCGGGTAGATAAGTAGATTGATGGATGGGCGGATGGATGAATAGATAGTTGGGTAGATAGATAGGTAGGTAGATAGGTAGGTAGGTAGGTAGATAGATAGATAGGTAGATAGGTGTATGATACATTCTATTTGAAATCGGAACAGCAAAAAACCTTACAACTGTGTAATTCTTCGAAAAAAAAATATATAGAGGGGTAGGAGATACTTTATTGTGTGAAGTCTGTTCTCGTTTAAGTCCGTTAATTTTCTTGTGTTGATGAGTTAAATTGATCGTAATGCCGTAAAAATCCCCACTTTCAAAGAGCATAAATCTTGAAACGACTTATTATAGACATTTCAATAAAATATATATTATTTTAATGTACCGAAGTACATATGATATTTCCTTGCAGATATTCTGCATCATCATACGATGAAAGAGTAATGGAACGGAGAAAAAATTCTCTCCGGCGCCGGGATTTGAACCCTGGTTTTCAGCTCTACGTGCTGATGCTTTATCCACTAAGCCACACCGGATGCCCACTCCGGCGTCGGACAGAATCGTCTCAGTTTAATGAAAACCCGGGTTCAAATCCCGGCGCCGGAGAGAATTTTTTCTCCGTTCCATTACTCTTTCATCGTATGATGACGCAGAATATCTGCAAGGAAATATCATATGTACTTCGGTACATTAAAATAATATATATGATATGCGTAAATCACTTCGTGATTTAAGACGGCGCTTATTCCGTCGGATCCCGGCCAACTAGTCACTCATAACGAGTGCACCTCAGCACATGTGTGGACTTCAGTCCTACGTTCATAGACATCTATGACGTAGTGCAGAGGGCGGCCACTAGAGGGAACCCAAGAGTTGGAACTTAAACTGAGACGATTCTGTCCGACGCCGGGGTGGGTATCCGGTGTGGCTTAGTGGATAAAGCATCAGCACGTAGAGTTGAAAACCCGGGTTCAAATCTCGGCGCCGGAGAGAATTTTTTCTCCGTTCCATTACTCTTTCATCGTATTTCAATAAAAGTTCATGTTTTAACTGAGTACAATTTCCATAACTATGGATACACCATATTTTATATTGATATTCAACAAGGGCATAAATAGATCAATCGATATTTGATAGACGTTTCCACGGAAAAACAGTTACATAAAAATATCAATTGGTTCTTCTTCTTCTCTCTCTCTCTCTCTCTCTCTCTCTCTCTCTCTCTCTCTCTCTCTCTCTCAATAGATTATATCAAGAATTGCTCCTGTAAAAAAATAATTTCGTGAAATTATATATGTATTAGCTACGCCCAAGTCCCAAGTCGTGTGACGGAGTGAGCTTGCTTCGTTCTGTACGCCTGACGTAAGCAAAAATGTTTCTGCACTGCTAAAAGATCGGAAGATGATTTTGTGTGTGCTGTTTGGCTGTAGGTTACTTGAGGGCGACTCTATGTGAAATCGGACGGAAAATTAGGAAAATTTACCTAACAATTTGTAATTGTCATATGTTATACAAATAGAATAGAGAGAGATGGATGTTTTTGCGAAATATTGCCTATAGGTGTAATAGTTTTCTTACAAAAATTTGTCAAATGTATCGTACGGTACATGACAATTACGTTCCTTATGCAGCCATAGTTGCCGAACCTTTTCAAAATTGAAATTTAACCAAAAAGTATTTTAAAACCCAACAGCTTTGACAGGGACCAAGAGAGGGATATCAGCTATGCATAACTGTGACTTGTGCAGGAAAGATATTAGGAGCTTAATCTCCGTGTACGAAATATTTAATTTCTATGCTTGTATGCCTTGAATAAAAATCTGAAAGCGACACTAATTAACCCTAAAAGTTTGCAATATTGTCATATCTTTACAAATCTGATTTTTCAGGAGTAGCTCCCTGTAAAGCTGGCTCGAATAATCTCAAGGGAAAAATTGTTCCGGAGCCTGGTATCGAATCCTGGATCTTTGGCTGAGCGCGCCAACGCTCTACTAACTGAGCTACCCGGGAACTCTACCAGACCTCTGATCAATTATTCCATTTTATATCCACATACCTGAAGTGGGTTGACAAGACGTCAAAGACCCAGCATTGAGAGCACACTTTTTCTGTGTGACTTAAATTGTGGTTTTCTGTTAACGCACAGTGACGTATATTATACAAATCTGACTTTTCAGGAATAGCTGGCTGTAAAGCTGACTTGGAACATTTCAACGAAAACATTGTTCTGGGGCCTTTGGCTGAGCGCGTCAACTCTGTACCGACTGAGCTACTCAGGAACTCTACCAGACCTCGGATCAATTATTCCATTTTATATCCACTTATCTCAGGTGGGTTGACAAGACGTCAGAGACTCAGCATTGAGTGCACAATTTTTCTGTGTAACTTAAATTGTGGTTTCCTGTTAACGAACAGTGACATGTGTTAGAGAAATCAGACTTTTCAGGAATACGTAGCTTGCTGTAAAGCTGACTTGAATAATTTCAAGGAAAAAAATGTTCCGGGGTCGGGTATCGAACACGGGACCTTTGGCTGAGCGTGCCAACGCTCTACTAACTGAGCTACCCAGGAACTCTACCAGACCTCGGATGAATTATTCCATTTTATATCAACATACCTCAAGTGGGTTTACAAGATGTCAAAGACCCAGCATTGAGTGCACACTTTTTCTGTGCGACTTAAATTGTGGTTTTCTGTTAGCGAACAGTGACGTGTATTATACAAATCTGATTTTTCAGGAATAACTCGCTATAAAGCTGACTTGAGTAATTTGAAGGAGAAAATTGTTTTGGGGCCGGGTATTGAACCCAGGATCTTTGGCTGAGCGCGCCAACGCTCTACCGACTGAACTACCCAGGAACTCTACCAGACCTCGGCTCATATCTTTAGTTTTCATTTTCTTTCTGGGTAAATCATTCAAATACGAATTAAATGGACAGTATCCTAATCTTATACTATTCTCCAACCAGGAGATTAATCGTGAAAGGAATGTGCTCACTCTTGCGTCATCTATTGGAGCGAAGTAGATAGATAATATTACTGTTATAACGTCAGTTTAAAAAAACATGCACTCTCCTGCATATGTTATTTCCTGTATGGAGGGATTAAAAGACCAGGGGTGCTATTCATAGATATTTCGCAGCACGCGCTACGAGCGTACTAAGCTAGCCTCTGCTATCCACTGGTTACTTGTACAGAATTCAAATCATATCCTATCGCTAACACTGGTTTATGAATACGAAAAACGCTGAACATCCACCGAAAGCCCACGCTAAAATGTCTATGAATACGGCCCCAGGAGATTAACCGTATTCTAATTTTGTAACTAGGGTAATATAAATATGTATCAGTGTTATCGTTTGTGCTTTGAGAGTTAGCCAATGGAGATGCATGTACCCATGTGTGACCTTATGTCATCTTATGACATCAACATTCATTCATAGCATAAGCCTGCTGCGTCTCATTCCACTGAGACTTTCTCCTGGTTGGAGTACAGTACAACAATGAATATGTTTTACTAATCAGTATATTCGGGCAGACAAGTGCTTTAAAATGAGGTTTTGAGATCGCTAGTGGAACTAGAAAAGAGAGAGAAGAAAAAAGGAGAGGAATAAGAATAAAAATAAAAAAATAGGTATGGGGGAAAAAAGAAAGAAAAATAGGGAAACAGAGAGAAAGGGGACGGAGATGAGATGAAGAGGAATCATAAGAAAAAAGAAAGTAAATGACAGAAAAAAGAACTAGAAAAGTGGAATCAGACAAAGAAGAAGGAAAAGTGGGAAGCAAAACAAGAGAGTCGGCTGCAGTGCTGTCACAGTCTAGTATATACAGTCACGAAGCTTGAGTTAAGGGTGCTAGGAACAATAAACTGTGCCGGTACTATGTCGCATTGTGTGCAATGAGGCGATATTAGCGATCCTAGTGGTTAGCAACTACAGTGGATGATCAAATTATTAGGGACACTTGGTAAAAGTAGGAATTTTATCTTCAAATTCACATAAAACACAAGTAATTCGGATTTTCTCAGCTGGAAAAGCTTTATTGCTGTAAATAGTGTTTTATAAACAATATTATTACATATTTAATTGTGTAATAATGAATATGGAATGAAATAAACAAGAAAACCAATATTTTGTCACACATCCCTCTTCAGCAATTACAGTTTTAACTCTCTTTGGCATACTAGAAATGCATTGAAGACAATTGTTTTTAATTTATTGGCTGTGATGCCACACTTTGATCAGTTTTTCTATTAAATATTGTTTATTTGTAATAATTTCTGAATGAACTTGCCTCTTCATTAGCTCCCAAATATTTTCAATCGGATTAAGGTCCGGAGAGTTACCAGGCCAATCCAGAACCATAATTTTGTAGTCAGACCGGAATTTTGTCACCTTACTTGCCTTGTGACAAGGCGCATAGTCGTGCATGAACCCAAAATAATCGTCCGGAAACCATTCACGGACTTGTGAAAGAAGCCGTTCCTTCAGAACCTTTATGTATTGATCCTGTCTCATCATTCCTGGAACAAAATACAGGCAACCAGTTCCATGACCACTAATCACAGACCACACCATGATGCTTACAGGATGTTTAACAGTCTTCTACATAGAAAGGCGCCAATGAGAGATGCTGGAATCAACATAATCTTCTATGACAATCCGTCGGAGGATCAAAGAGTTAGGGTTTTCATGTCGCACTCTAACCAAGAAACCATTCCTGAAACCATACATGGTGAAGAAACGTCTCTCTTGGGCAAAGCAGCATCAATCTTGGACTGTGGATGATTGGAAAAAAGTGAGTTGTTTGTCATTCACATGATTTCTTTGTTAGTCACAAGTTTACTTTGTGCAAATGTGTTTTATGTACTGTTACTTTCTTTTTTCAGGTGTGTTTTTCAGATCAATCTACCATACAGATACTATCTGACAAATCTCTGTTCGTTAGAAGGCATAAAGGTAAAAATTACAATAATGATTGCATTGTGAAGACTGTTAAACATCCTCTAAGCCTCATGGTGTGGTCTGTGATTAGTGGTCATGGAACTGGTCGCCTGTATTTTGTTCAAGGAATGATGAGACAATATCAATGCATAAAGGTTCTGAAGGAACGGCTTCTTGCACAAGTTTCTAGACGATTATTTTGAGTTCATGCACGACTCTGCGCCCTGTCACAAGGCAAATAAGGTGACAAAATTCCTGTCTGACAACAAAATTAGGGTTCTGGATTGGCCTGGTAACTCTCCCGACCTTAATCCGATTGAAAATATTTGGGAGCTAATGAAGAGGAAAGTTCGTTCAGAAATTATTATAAATAAACTATCTTTAATAGAAAAACTGATCAATGTGTGGCATCACAGCGAAGAAATTAAAAACAATTGTATCCAAAGCATTTCTAGTATGCCAAATAGAGTTAAAGCTGTAATTGCTGCAAAGGGATGTGTGACAAAATATTAGTTTTCTTGTTTATTTCATTCCATATTCATTATTACACAATTAAATATGTAATAATATTGTTTATAAAACACTATTTAGAGTAATAAAGCTTTTACAGTTGAGAAAATCCTAATTACTTGTGTTTTATATGGATTTGAAGATGAAATTCCTACTTTTACCAAGTGTCCCTAATAATTTGATCACTCACTGTATCTGTGGATGCATATTTACTACGTATTGAGCTTCGTGACTGTATATACTAGACTGTGGTGCTGTCACAGCGTCTCTGAATTTCGGAGTAAAATGAACTACCACCATCTGATCTCTTATCCTGTTGGCTGTCGTGTCAAAGCGACTGCGGTCTTCGAGGATACATATTCGGTTTCCAATCCTTGTAATGGCTTACAACGATGAAATTGTAGCAGATTTTTTATACCGTTGTTGTCGGTCCACTTCCTCCATACACCCCAGTGACATAAAACTCCGGACTCCATTACATCCTGTTACAGATTGTCTGTTAGCATTTCGCTTGTATTACGGTATGGAAAATTTGAGAAGCGGGATCTCACAGACGACATGAATTATGCAGAAACAGTTCACCGCTGCAACGCTGCGCAGGCGTGAATAATTGAGGAGCAACTCTTCCGCAGCCCAGATTACGCTGGTAACTTAATTTTGTTCAATTTTATTGTGATGTTCCGCATATTAAGACCTCCTGAAAATTACATGAATGCGAAGTGTGGATGGAACGCCAAGTAGGCCTACAGAATTGATTGAAACATAACAATATTCTTTCCATGCCAACGTAAAGGTAATGACCTCGATTTATTCATACAGCTAATACTCGCATAGTCTGTTCCTCTCTGGTGTTAATATTCGAGTGGTGTGTTACTTCACATGTCCCAAAAAAATTAAGGACGTGAAGTCCGGTGATCACGCTGGCCACGCAAGTTCCGGCTCTCCATATCCATTGCTCTCCGTAAATGTTGGTCAGATGAGCTCGTACAACCAGGTTGAAGTCCGTTGGGACGTTATGTTGAATCACATCTCCCATGAGCAGCTAAGCGTGTTTCGAAGTGCGCTCCATTGAAACGAGGCATTAAAATGATAGGACACTTGTAACCTGTCCACAAGGATACTTGAATAAATAAATGAATAATTCATTTCATAATTAACTGTAAATGTCAACAAAACCCGTCTCTTTTTTTTTTTTCCGATGTTGCGGAGCTCCTACACGAGGCATCGAAGAACATGGGTTGTTTTACGAAAAACGATCCTCATTGCGAGATCTATCGATCCCCAGAGTTTGTTGCAGAGGTCCTGAATCACCCTGTATCTACTCCTAACTTTTAGTTCCACTCTACTTACTATTATTTAACAAGTTTCTAGTTTTAAGATTCTAAAATTTGAGTCTACTATACTTGTAAGTAAGACTATTAGTTTTATGAAACAGGTTCCTGGTAATCTAGTAAATGCCTGCACAAGATATTCAAAGAGCTATATTTAGCAATTCTTTTTCCTAAAGGATGTGATGTTTTGGTTACAGTTATTTAGAGAGAAATGAAGGATGACATTGTGTTAATTAACATTATGACATTTATTTTAAAGAGCTTTTATAGAAATATCCAAATAAACTCGGTAGTATATTTACAGAATTGCACAAGACACATTGTCTTGTTGTTTTACCCCATGTATAGTGAGTGAGTTTCAAGGGTCATTTGTGGAGTGATTACTGCATTCTGACAAGGGTGTGTTAGGAGTGGGAGTATGGGTTTGCGTAGATGTGGCACTTCGAATGGTGGAATGAAGGGGTAATGAATTATACGAGCTTTCTCTCTCGATTACTCTTAGCTGTGCATCGAAAATTTCTTGAGAAATTTTGCTTTTTGTCACAGCGAGCATATATTGGTCGTGACTAATTTTCTTCAACTCGCTTGCCACGAAATCTGCAAAAATAATAAACTCATCTCTGTGTTTTTTGCTGACAGCGTTGTCTCCTACTGACGTCACTGTTGTTCTTACGTCGTCAAGATGGCTCTCAGAAGTAGTTTTTCTCTTGATAGTATTGCAGCGTTGAGTAACGCTTGGCTGACTTGATTCACCAGAATCTATGGCAACATGATCATCAACCTCCTTGTGGACGTCTAGCTCTTCTGTTTCTGTCTTTTGAACCTGTATAAAAATACAAAATAATTAGTTTATATAACAATGATAATTGCAGAACTAAAATAATGACATTAAATGTGTGTGGTTCACAACTTCTTGTTTACGACCATCACCTTTCCAAAAATACATGAGCCACCGGCGTAGCTCAGTCAACTGAGGCGCTTGCCTGCCGATCCGGGCACGGGTTTGCCTGCCGATCCGGGCACGGGTTTGATTCCCGCTTGGGCTGATTAACGGGTTGAGTTTTTTCCGAGGTTTTCCTCAATGTCAGGTAATCTATGGCGAATCCTCGGCCTCATCTCGTCAAATACCATCTCGCTATCACAATTCTCATAGACGCTTAAATAAGCTAATAGTTGATATACCGTCGTTAAATGTTTAGTCAACTGCCCGAAGACAGGTCTGAACCTCACAACTGATACTAAGGCGGCACCACTTATGAGGAAACTAAGTCAGGAGATAATGAGGAAGGTTGACCAGTTCCTTTCCCCCCTCCATAGCATACATCGCCGACTAGCTACATATTAGACTAGTCAGAATCCAGATGCATACAAACAGTAATTGTAGGCAAGGTGATGCTCATGCTATTCTTTGACTCAGAGGGTCCATTACTCTGCCACTTCATGGAGAGAGGAGAATGTGTCACCTCCGCTCGATACTCTGAAAGCTTCCTTACTGAATTGCATCGTGCTCAAAAAACAAGCGACCTGAACTTTTGCGTGAAGGTGTCATTTTCTCACACGACAGTGCGCGACCAAACACAGCTCGGCACCATTCGGGACCGACTTGTCACCCTGTGACTTTCAGATTTTCGGGAAGCTCAAAAATAAACTGTGAGGGCGCCGGTTTGCGACGGATGGTGACGTGATTGAGGCAGTGTAGCAGTGGTGCCACCAGCAGCCAAAAGACTTTTATGAACAAGGTATAAAAAATCTGATGAGCAGGTGGGATAAGTGCCTAAACACTGGTGGAGATTATTTTGAAAAATAAAATTCCTCTGTGGAGAAAAAAATAATTTCTCGTTTTTATTTGACTGACCCTCGTATATAACTATTTTTGTTTATCCAAATCAAACTTGGGAATCTTGGCAAGATCCTGGATTATTATGCCACACTTCACCCCTCCATCGACCTTGCTACCAATTCGGTTAATGTATGTATTTATTTACACTGCAAGTGGGCAAGCACCAGGTGGCAGTGGTATACACAATATAAACAATCACAATAAAATTACAATACACAATACAATTCAATAGTGGCGAGTATTACATTATTTAAAGAATTGCATGACACTATTCTTCGACATAAGTGACACAATTAACGATAAGAATTAACAGTATAATACATGGATCATTAAAAAATTAATGGCAACATTTGCATTAAAATAAAAAATATTTATTCACAATTACATAACATATTACGCCACACTTCTAGAAGGCGACAGATGCCATCCACAGCGTCACTTTGCTGTAAGCTTCTAATCGATTATTCTACAACTATTATAATGGCCTCTCTATTCTAAAGCGTACACCTCTCAGTGGTTCTTTCATCTTACAGAAAAATTCGCAGTTGCAGTAACTCGAATGCAGAGAATAGCTCTAGAATTTCCCAGCTCCACCTGTTTTAAGTAAATTATTAACCACTTGGGCAACCACGTGATAACGAGCATCTTCGTAAATCACAATGGGATGGGTATTCAAGAGATTTTGGCGCTTTCGAAGCATTGCTGGTCGTAAATGATGTTCCAAAAAGTGACTGTAATATGCAGCATCCACGAGCATATAAGTTTGAATAGAATGATTGATTCACCTTCATAATCATAAACAATAAACGTAATTTTGAGATTGTACTGCTCTTGTCTACATTTTTCTTTTGCATTAGGGCGTTGCAGAAGTCTTTATTATTACAACCACTGCATATAGGGTAGGTTGAGATTATTTACCTTATAACTTGCAGATAACACATCTTGCAACACTCCATCTTATAATACCAGCTTACTAGGGGAAGTGAATACTAGCAGTGTTGCCACCAGTTTTCGAATGACCTATGTAATATACATCATAATACATTTAATATTTTATATGTTAGACATTTTGTATTACTCGGCCCGTAACGTCGTGGTCTGCCTAAGACATAATGCTTAGGACTTGCATTACGAAATGCGCGGTGCTAAGAATGCTCAAAAGAAAGGAAATTTTTCATGCTGTGTCCACACAGCATAGTGATGAATTTAGGGAGTTACGTTAGGTAGCGAAGTCCGATTTCGGAAACCAGATTTTTTTTTTTTTTTTTTTTTTTTATTCCTTAGATCTTACGTTAGGAATAAAGCTTTAAGATATGGAACAAATAAAAATTTTTGAAGATTAGGTCTACAATTACAATTTTTTTGGCGAAATTGAGTGAGATGTGGAAGGGAATCGCCAACGGATTACCTGGCATTTGCCTTATGGTTGGAGAAAACCTCGGAAAAACCCAACCAAATAATCAGACCAAACAGGGATGAAGTGAGGTGAGGCTGAGGACTCGCCATAGGTCACTCGGCATCCGCCCCACGGCTGAGGAAAACCTCGGGAGGAACCAACCTATCAGACCAAACGGGATCCAGCTCATGCCCGAGCGCAGCTCCGGATCAGCAGGCCAGCGAGTCTGCCGACTGAGCTACATTGATGGTTCTACTAAAAATATAGAGTACATAGCCAATCAGATTATTAAATTTACAAACCCAGACGATTATTCATCAGTTGAGCATAAAATATAATACATAGCAAGTAAGTTAATTCAATTTAAAAACATAAAGAATTCAATCAGTTGCGACATACAAAAATTGATAATACACATCATGCAAATTACTTGAAATTACAAGCATAAACAATTCATAAATGTTGGGAAGATTATAATCGTGCTGACTTAACGTTATCTCTGTTCTGATTGGATGATCGTTCACCTCTGCTGAGTTATGTGGACATGAGGCCAGCAACCGGCTGGTCGCTCTTGGCTTCAATGAGCTGCCGCTCCACTTATTGGATTAGATAGTTATATCAAAATAGAATAAAACCTACAGTAAGTTATATGTGGACGGAGTTACGCAACAACAGACCAACTAGCTATTTTGTAAAAATGAGATTTTGGCGTCATTTCCAAGCAAACTATCGTAAAAATATCTCAATAAATGATTTCTTATTTTCCACTCCAAACATTAAGTTTTAGTTGTTACTCAATTGTTTCTCCTCCAGTTGGTATTCTGCGACAAAGACAAACCCATACTTATTTCAAAATTTAGATCATATTCATTATAATGGTGAATAATGCCCTGTCTGTATTGAAATTATTTTCTTCCATGTCCAGAGTCAGTCAGTTGAAAAGTGATTTTGCTAGTTGGTTTGGTTGGTCTGTTGCATAACTCTGTCCTTACATTCTTGTACTTCTACTCGTATCATAGAATAAAATTTCATCTGTCCGAAAATAAAGGGCAAGACATTAGTTTAACAAATTACTGTCAGCAATAAAAAATTTACTCACATTAAAACAATAAAAATGATGCCTTTCTATGTTATTAGTAGTAGAACAAGTGGACAGCTCCAAATACAGTACTTGGGGGTGTACTAGCCTATGGCCCGGTTTCTTCAACCTTTGTTATAATGCACCTAACATAGCGTTAATTAACTGTAAGTTAAAAGTATGAATTGCTGTTAAAAATATTGCGTTTCTTCGACTTTACATTTCACATTTTAACATTCTGTTTGTTAACTCTCTGTTAGGACCAGAGATTCTAGAGTTTAACCATAACCTATAACCAAGTATAGGCTCACTTCTGTTTTCTGAACTCTGACAATTGCGATTCTCGCTTGTTTCCGTTGTTTGATTCAAAGAGAATAAAAGTATTTCTAGCGTGGAGCGGCGTATTGGTATTGCTATTATGAAATGGAAAACACTGGAACAAAAAGAAATCTTGGGACTAATTTTTCTTCTTTCGAAAGAAACCTTCTGCTGGAAATTAGTTCCCAGTATAAACCAATTAATGAGAATAAACAAACAAACGGATCTAAGTTGAAAGCGAAAAGTGTGGCTTGGCAGAAAATAGCCTATACCTTTGTATGAACTTCTGGTCTGTCAAATCACAGAAATCATCCGCTCTGTTTATGTATTCATGGATATCATTTTCTAAATAATGCAGATATATAAGTTCAGCATCTAACGCACCAGCCATATTGAATACTTCTATGCTAACAGAGAGTTAAATGATTTAACTGCATGAAATTGGGCAGTTAAATTAACATAGGTTTTAACAGCCTGTTAGTACTAACAGTATGGTAGTTGAATAAATGCTTCAACTGTTAAGTTTACAGTTAAAATGGAATAACACACTGTTATAATTTAACAAAGGTTGAAGAAACCGGGCCTACTACTTAGTAACATGAGCTGCTGACAGGAAGTGAAAAGGAGGATAGCAATGGCAAATGGCAGAAAACTATGTATGAATGAACAGTTATGTAATCTGTTATAGGGTGTTTGTAGGCAATTGCAACGACTATTCGGAAGAAAACGGAAGAGCTACAGTTCACATGGTTCTTCACAGAGTACTATCAAATTGTGACGGTACATTTGAAACTGGTTATAGATAAAACTAACACTTCCACAACATAAACCAAATTACTAAATTATTACTTTTGTGTATATCTATTAATATGCTATTCGACCTTCAAATCTGTACTGAAATGAAAGCTCCTATAGTGATTGCAGAGCAATATCATAGCATTTACATACACGTAACATCCAGCTCATGGCTAGGATTGCAACAGACTACAGCGAACAAAATTTTACAATAGATATACGAATAAGCATACGTAAGTACCTAAATTTAGTGTCTTCGTGACACATTTTCTCTAGGATGTTATTTGTTGTTGAGGAGGTTAGTTGCGTCTCTTCTGATGGCTCTACTAGATGTGCTGGTATCATCATAATTGATCGGCAGAAGGATGTGTGTCATTCTTAATCCCATAGTCTGTTTCGAAAGGCATGAGCAACAGCCACAAGAGGTGTGTCGTGAAAACAAGTCATATATGAGCCTTGTTGTCAGCATCTCGGAGCACAATACCACATCACGCATTGGACAGTTTTTGGGCTCATGTTCGGTGGCACGATCCCTCTAGAAACTTTAAATCAACTTAAACAATTTAAATTTTCTGATGCAACGATTGATGCCATGGGATCTCATGTGTTAAAATCGTCCTTAGCTATAATTAGTAATCACTTGTACTCAAGAAACCTCTATTGTAAATTATTTCCTATGTTTTCTCATCATTATCTTAATGTTTTTGTCTTTCAAATTGTCACATACTTAATCGTTTTTAATCATTGTTCATTGTGAATGGATTGCTAGGTCGATCTATGAACCCTTATTTAGGGCGGCTTTTGTTGATACAAATTTATTATTCACTACTAATTTGTAAATTTTTAATAGATAGAATTACTAGTATTGACCACAACTGATTGAAATTAGCAACGTGTAGCTAGATCAGTGCCCCTAGCAATCCTTTCATTCCTATGACTAGGCTATACCTAAGGTGCTTCGATTTGTTCTGATTATCCTTTACAATAGGCTAATTAAGTATAGTAGATGGATGGAACCACATCTGCAGGTCAAGTTGAAATAAGGGAATTTTTTTAATAATTGCACATCACATTCCTTACGATACTCGTCCACGGTGCAAATTAAATTGCATGCAATTTTGAATTGCGCAACAAAAGTTGCGTGTAAATCGATCAATTGCACAGAGTTCGAGTTACACAACTTCACAAATAACAAGACTACAAAAAGTTGCATCACAGAACACGCCATTTATGTGGCACAACTTCGTTACTCTTCATCTCTCATCTTTCTTGATCTGATGTTCTGTCTACTACGAAGGCTTCACGAATGTTATGGAAAAGATCAAGTATCCTATAAACATTTTTATAGGAATCCCAGGGAACAATTTCGATTATCTGTTGGGGAAATTAACGTCATTAATACAAAGGAAAGACATTAATAACGAAGTCCATATCACAATCATAACGTCTTGTAATACTGAGCTTTTAACAACTAGTAGAGGAGAAGGTGGAAATATGGACTAGGAGTGGTAATATGGGCTACCTCGTTTTTTACTATATATGGTGTTGTTATCTAGCGAAAAAGCTCTAAAAGTACATCACGTGTACATCAGTCTGTTTTTCATCAATTTCGAAGTTTTTGCAGGTATGTAGTTTCAATTTTATTGAAAGAAATATATTTCGTGTTTAAAATTCAAACTTGATGTGTTGCACTGATTAAGAATAGCTCTATCGCATGGCATAAGAGTAATGTTTATTTAGAACAACAATTACCATACATAATCTTAGAAACCTTCATGAGTTGATTCTGCTAATATGGGCTACCGCTATTTGTCAAATATGGGATAGGTAGCCCACGTTACCAGCACATTAACACGTCCCGTATTTTCACTATCGTGATATGCGTTATTTGTTGCAGAATATTGCCACTGATGTGACACAGGTTTCCTACTTATATTTCTTTATTCCCCCCCCCCCAATTTTATTTTCAAATTTTTGTGGTAGCCTCTGTTTAGACCTCACAACCTATAGAGGAGCAGTTCTTCTTTTCAAAATTAATTATATGCAAATATCTATTGCAACTATTGACCTTTAAGACTGGAAAAATTGTATATGAATGATTACTTTGTATATCAATAAGATTTCCAAGTAGTATGCCACACCATTTTCCATTATGAGGAAAACAAAATGGTAGCCCATATTTCCACCTTCTCCTCTAGACCAGTGGACTTTACAGTACGTAAACAAATGTTTGTTTCTCCTTCCACATGAATGTAACAAACCTGAATTGTCCTTCAAGCGACAGTCACAATTTAAAGAAATTTCACTTCTACCCCGCATGAGGCTTACCCCGTTTTTTTACCAGCTGGCTGGTACTTTATTTACAGTGTTGTTTTAGTTTATTACTTAACGACGCTGTATCAACTACGAGGTTATTTAGCGTCGATGAGATTGGTAATAGCGAGAAATCAAGATGAGGCCGACGATTCGTCATACATTACCTGGTATACACCTTACGGTTAAGGAAAACCTCGGGGAAAAAACGGAACCAGGTAATCAGACCAAGGGGGGGATCGAACCCGTGCCCTAGCCCAACTTCAGACTGGCAGGCAAGCGCCTTAAACGACTGAGCCACGCCGGTGGCCTTTACATTGTTAAAGAGAATACAATTTCCTTACCTCATCATTGGTTTTGTTTTTCTTGGTAGTGTACACGTCCTTCAAGAAGCTAAGAGGCTGGAATGCGTACCATTTAGGTACATAAATGTCATTTCGAATACCACAAACTCTGCTTTTCTTCACTTTCGTCCATTCTCTTATGAACTGCGTCTTCATTATATGTACCTTCTTTTCAACTTCTTCAGGACTTGTTCCCAACTGGAGTGAAATAGTACGATAAGCGTCTTTCTTCATATGCCTGTCTTTGTACTCTCTTTTTGTCACATCCCACAAACACTTATTAGCTTTTAGTAGCTCGGCCAAAAGGAGTATGTTGTCTCTTCCCCACTCAAACGCCATTCCTATAAAAACACACGCACACAGCACCAAAGAACAAACCGGAGCACTGCAGGATCTTGCGTGCTACCGTAGTACCTATTTCTACCTCTAGAACTCGCATATCTACTTGCCAACTGTGCATGCGCAAGTTCACAACGAACTAGCGTGTTGTAGGCAGCGTACACACAACGGACGTTGCATAGCGTGTTGAGCAACACGTTATGCAACTTGATGTGGATCACGACAGAGCGCAACACGCAACGTTCACCGAGCACATCGCCGCGCCGCTGCGATTCGTTTGTTGTCGGTTTTTGTTGCGAACGAAAAGGAACAGAGTTGCCAACTTGGTAATTTTGTCACCAGAACTGCTGGTTTGAAGACGACGCACAGTGTGCAATTTTCCCGATCTAGGTGGACGAAAATCAAATTTCGACTTATTTAGTTATGGATAGGTGAATGTGAATTCGTGTCCTTTAATATTTGAAGAATGTTGTGAGAAATAGCTTTTACTGATTTATCAGCGGCAAGCTATATTTAGAAGGGTATAAACTTTGAGTTCTTCCTAACACTTCTAGCTCCGGTTCAGTCGTAGAGAGAGAGGCTTACTATATGGGTGAAAAAGAGTCAATTGTTAGTGATTTATTGTGTTGTGAGACATGGAATTTGTTCATATAGGTATGTTCTTACTAATGTAACTTCAATTACAAGTTTATAAAGTAGTTTCCTTCTTACAGTAGGGTTTAAATATTATAATTGAAAAACTTATATTTTTAAAGTCCTCCAAATATAATGTGAGTTTTAGTGTAGCCGGTCACGTCCGGTTACAACAATTCTTTTACCATTTAATACAGCATCATTTAGAGTGTTAAATCCTTGTTTTAAAGTTTGCGCGTTCTTGCTCATTTATCATTAATTAATTCTTTCAGTGGTGGGGCGTACGGTAACTATTCCATGTTTGGCTTAACAGCAGAAAAGAATCATTTTCTAAGGAAGTTTTTAATCACTGTGAGAGTGTTTTAGGCCTACAGTATTATTCACATGAAATGGAATATCAGTTTAAAAATGCACTGGACACATTTTTATGTAACCTTAACAAACGCACGGTGAATTAGAACGCAAATCATTAGCTGGACAAAATTAATAACTTCTCTGCAGTCTAATGCATTGTTATGAAACTTTGTACATGACTTCAGGTGGCACATATGATTTGTGTACAAACTCTGTGCATTTAAACAGAATTAATAACTTCTCTCCTATCTAAAAGGTCTTTATAATACACTGTACGGAAGTTTCAGGTAGCATATATTTTTTGTGCACAAACTATATTTACGATTCCATAAGTGGAACTACTCCTTTTAGGGATGCATTTAAACAAAATTAATAAATTCTCTCCTATCTAACAGATTTTTATGAAACGGTATACAGAAGTTTCAGGTGGAATATGTATATATTTTTTTTTGTCTACAAAGTCTGATTATGTTTTATAAGAGGAATTGCCTCTTTATAGTGGTGAATTTAGACAAAATTAACAACTTCTCTCTTGATGCAACTTTGTACAACTACTAGGTCTACAGGTAGCATATAGATGTAATCAGAATTTATAGAAAAAAATATATGCTACCTGTAACTCCTGTACAAAGTTTCATAAAATCTGTTATGTTTGAGAGAAGTTAATCCTGTGTAAATACACCTCCTGTAAAGGGGTACTTCCTCTTTTGGAACAGTAAATATAGTTTATACACACAAAATATATCCTGCCTGTAACTTCCGTAAAATTTTTCATAAAATCTGTTAGATAAGAGCGAAGTTACTGTTTTTGTCTAAAACTACCCCGTATAAAGAAGTAATTCTTACGCAATCGTAGTCAGAGTTTGCACACAAAGAATATGTGCTATCTATAAGGTCTGTATAAAGTCTCATAACAATCCGTTGGAATGCAGAGAAGTTATTAATTTTGTCCAGCTAGATTTGCGTTATTGCACACTGTGCGATGTCTGGTGCGAACAAGTTTAAGTTTAGCGATATGTAGAGGAAGTGTTTTATCTAATAACTGGTGTCCGTAATCCTGTTTACTTGCCTGAAATGATACTGATATGAATATTGTGACGTCCTTTATTTCAATTCTAACAAAGGCACGTAAATTCACTTTAAATTTGTCACATTTTGCAACTATGTAGTAAAGATATACTTATTAATTACTTTGCATTGATTTATTAAATATTTTTAATAGGCCTACCTACCTATAATTTTTAATTAACATTCAACAATATATCTCCTCTCTAAAATGAGATACATTGAATGAATAATTTATTATGTGATTAAAGTATCTACAGTACATACGAGGTGATTCACGAGGATTTACCGTCTCTTACGGAGCTTATTTTCGAAGACATTCTGAGCAAAAAATGTCATATAAACATTTGTACTAATCTCAATATTTCCAGAGTTAAACTAATTTTAAGTTGTTTGTAAAATACCATTATTTTTTAGTTTTAAGGGTAAAAGAATATTATAGATAAAGAATGAACTATTCAGGAGTATCATTTCTTTCATTAGCTAATATTCTGAAGCTAAAAATGTGCTGTGAATTCCATAGTTGCTTCGTACAGATTTTTTTTTTTTTTTTCGATTTGTAACTACAACTTTTTACATTTTTCTCACGAATTTGTCGCAACAATTGTTACAAATCACGGCACTCTTGTAAATTCTTCAAGTTTGTACATCAGGATGCATAGTTAAACTGTAAATAATCAAGTTCCTAAAGTTGTATGATTTGTAACAATTTTTGTGGCAAGTGCGTAAGAATGATGTAATTTTTAGTTAAAATTGAAAAACAAAATCTGTACAAAGCAATTAACAACACATTTTTAGCTTCAGAACAATAGCCAATTAAATAAATTATACTTCTGAATAGTTCTTTCTCTCTTTGTAATATGTTTTTACCCTTAAAACTGAAGAAAAGAGGTATTTTGCTAACAACTTCAAATTAGTGTAACTCGGAAAATATTGAGATTAGGACACATTTATATATTGCATTTTTTGCTCGGAATGTCTCCGTAAGTGGCGGTAAATATTTGTGAATCATTCTGTATAAATATTTACATGCTCCTTCATTACAATTTTTTAAAATTTCAATTTCTTTTAATTAATGTCTACTTTCAGGAGAATCGCAATTTTTTTTTACTAATATGTAGTTTGCATACGAGGCGATGTCTCTATTAAGCGAAAGAAATAAATTAAGAACACAATCCCGCATGGTAAGTTCAATCTTTAAGAATATGTATTTCGCCACGACAATTTTCCTTCTTTCACAGAGTGATCAGTCAATTCATCCCTTATTTAGCCTGTTATTTGAAAATGGTGCTGATCTAGGCATATGTATGTATGTATTTATTTATTTATTTATTTATTTATTTATTTATTTATATTGCAAATGGGTAAATACCCGGTGGCAGTGGTAACTAATTACACTCAATAATTGCAATTAATAATATAATAATGAAGTAATAATAATAATAATAATAATAATAATAATAATGTTAACAAAGAACATCCTAAATTACATGAAACACGGTTACTTAAAATAGCATTTCAAGTAAATCTAATTTGTATCTTAACCCGAAGTTCGAACTAAAACTCACGAGTATATATGATATGTTCATAAATGCACAAGTACCTTTCAGCACTACACTCATTTCGCTGTCAAATCACTCACTGCACTGGAACTACAACACATTTCACCGACACTATCCTGATTTCACTAATACTGCAAAAACATTTCACTGTCCAAATACTTTTAATTACCACTATAAACTATAAAACTTCATTGTTACAAACACACTTCACTGACACAACACACTTTTTCACTGATACAACACTTCAAATAACAAAACATCAATTGAAGGATTCAGAGCCATAGTGGGCCAAGCGCCATTTATTAAAAAACGGAGAAGGCAAGGGTTAAAGCTAAGTGAATACCATAGTTTAATGAAGATTGACATATCATTTAGTTTTAATGTGTATACTTTAGTTTACTTGCTATATGTTTCCATTAAATTATGGTAACAACTTCTTTTAACCCTTGTTTTCTACGGTTTTAGTAAATGGTTCTGGACCCTTCAATTACACCCTTATTATTCCATAGAATCGTACTTACTATATTAACCTAAGCTAGACCTTGCTGCAAGCTATTTTAGCACGTTCACTATAACTCACACCCTTTCACTGAAATCAATCTCTCTTCTCTGCCACTATAACTGTCAGAATTTGCTTTGAAGCTCACTGCACTTTCACTACAACACACTGCACACCCAATATAAATCACTGGATATACACTATTCTTAGTGGCAACATCGATGTCATGTTACTAACGAGATTCTTCTGTGCTCCTGGAACTACGAACCCAATTTTTGAAACTATTATATAAACCTTGGGATGTGCAGCCTATATACAGGGTGGAAGTGAAATAACCTTGCAGATTGAAAGAGACGATAAGGTACACGTAAATGAATAGAAAACCTATATTACGTTTGTGACCAAATGTACGGTTAATTAGAAAATTAAGTTTGAAGTTTCAGCAGTCCGGCAACATCGTCGCTAAAACATCCTACTCGTATACAGATGTAAGAGGTAAATGAACTAGGTGAGTCTTCGTACGTAAGTTTCCACGCCTTTGTTTCGTGCGGTGGTTTGATTTTAGGGGTTTTAAAAATTAAATTTACACGAAAACCGTGCACGCTATTGAAATACGCCAGAAGCAAATTATTCTTTATTAGATTTCCTATCAATGTGGACAGAAATCACGATCCTACTCGCAATAGTTACCGAATAAGAGATTCTTAAACATTTCGAAAAAAAAAAAAAACTTTTTTTTTTTTCTGAAAAACTATTAACTTTCCACCAATATCATATAGTTTTTGTTACATACAACATGAGCTATTCGCTCTGGAAATCTGCAAGGCTATTTCACTTCTACTCTGTATATATTAGGACTATTAGGTGATGAACTTAAAAAAATGTTTAGATGAATAATCGACATAACTACCAATTCTACTTCCCCAAGTGCTAGAATCATAGACCTTGTCTAAACTCTGATGTCAGAAGGCATTTTCAACAGCTCTACGCGCTAGACTCGGACGATAATTGAATATTATTTTTGGGGTGCCTGATGCTTGAGTAAGGTTTCGTTAAATATTCATTTAATCGAAAGGCCGAATACCCCAAATAACAACAACCATTTCTGCATAAGTAATAGGCCTTTTTCCTGGTATCAGTCAGATTGATGTCAGTCCATGGGGCACCGCGGTGAGACGGCCTACTTCACTCCCCTAAAATAAAATTAAAATAAATAAAATTAAAACTAAATTTTGCAATTTCATTGGCTCTGAATAGTTTAGTTAAAAGGAGTTAAATAACCGCAATTGAATCGCTGATTGCAAAAACACCCTTGGTCAAAATGAGTTATGCACTGTAGCCGTTACCTCGCATATAGATGCATCAGTCCGAGTAGAAAAACAACCGATATAATAATAATAATAATAATAATAATAATAATAATAATAATAATGACGATCAATACTGCGTTGAGAGTAAAAACACCCGAAGTGTAGGATTCCGGTTCTTTTTACAATCAACGTGAAGGCCTAGCAGTGGTTTCCAAACTTTTTGATGGCGCGACCCACTTTTGGGCGAGAATTTTGTATGCGACCTCCATTACCGAACTGTTAGGGTACTTAACCTCTTTCGAAAAATATAAATCTCTGTAAAATTGAAAACAACAATTATTTTACTCATAATTAGTGGATACCACCCAAAGAACACCAAAATAGAATAATATAGTGCAACTTGCTTTTCTGTGGAGACTGCAACAAGAGATGTACCAAGAGCCAACAAAGTCCAAGTGAACATATCATCATTTCACCATTTTTGCTAGAACACGTCAACACCAGGAGTTGTTGTGGCTAAGGAATTCATTCATGGTCTTCAAAATCACAGCTTTTCCTTGAAAATAGACCACAATGGAAAACCAGAGCTACCAACAAAAGAAGCCTACACAGATGGAAGAGTACCAGTATGTGCAAAGAAACTGGGAGACATTAGGAAGTGTGTTCAGTATGTCCCTGATGATGATTAATCTTCTTTCTGGAGTAAAATACTGGCATAGCCAACAGCTGTAGTGAAGTGTATGCATCCTAAGGTTTTTGAACAGAAAAGAATGCTTCTGTTAATGTTCAGTTGCAAGCAAAATTCATATAATAAATAATAAAATAATGTGGAAAATATTAAAACATAAAAAGTGTAGTGTTAATACAATGGAAATGCTTACCAATCTATTTTCTGTGATTTAATTAAAGTTAATTTATAATTTAAAGAATCTGAATATATTGTTTTTAGATCAAATACCAATTTTTTAGAACTAGTTGCAAAAACAACCTAAGTCCACGTAACAAAAATATTTATTTATTTATTTATTTATTTTTTTTACATTTGCAGCTCCATTTTTAATTTCAACTTTTGGGATATTATGTGAAATAATGCGTTCTATAATCAGTTTATTTTCTAACTTTTTATTTCAATTCATTTAGCCAATATAATGTTTCTTCAAGTTTTCTGAGAATTTATATTCTGTGACTTATGGTGTTTTTGCAATCATCGATTCAATTATTGTAATATATTATGATCTAGTCCACACCTGTGGAGTAACGGTCAGCGCGTCTGGCGGAGAAACCAGGTTCGAATCCCGGTCGGGGCAAGTTACCTGGTTGGGGCTTTTTCCGGGGTTTTCCCTCAACCCAATACGAGTAAATGCTGTTCTGGACCCCGGACTCATTTCACCGGCATTATCACCTTCATTTCATTCAGACGCTAAATAACATAGATGTTGATACAGCGTCGTAAAATAACCCAATAAAATAAATAAATAAATATTGTGATCTAGCTTCTCTGAATATCTGTTTTGGCTTCGAAGAGACGTTATCTATAAATATAATAGTTTCATTATGTCGTATCTGAGTAACTTCTGTAGCTTAAAAGGCTTTAGATAAAGAATTAACAGTTATTGTTATCGTGTCACCTCTAGAATTAGGCCTACCATTATCATTCTTTGTCTGCCATAAATTTCATTTGATATCACCGTTACTCGAATCCGGTGAATTGAAATGCTTCGTATGTAGACAGCAGTATAATGTGAGTCACTGCACTGTCACAATAGAGAACTGTGTAATCGTAACAGGCTCATCAGTTAAAAGAATGTCGCTAAACAGACAGCACAATTAACTCTAATCTATATTCAGCTTTGACTGTCAAATTGCAAGCAATGGCTGTCGCATGATAACCACTTCGCAATTTATATGCTGTGACACTGCGGTGTTGCCTTTCACTTGTTACTCAGTCTTCAGTTCGAATTTCCTTATGTAAAATCAGATCTACAACACCGCTACAGCATTGGTTTCCCACATGAGAAGCCCGTATTAAAATTGCCGTTAATTCGAGTGAAATTTGTGATTAAGGAAGACAGGTGTTGGCCACATTTTTGGGTATAATGTGGGCTTAAAACGGGAAACTGGTGATTAAATTCTTCCCGAAATTTAACCTAACTTGTGTTAATCTTAATTTTCTCGACTTCCCTTGTCTTAATCAAACTTGATTTTTCTCAATCAAACACAGTAGAGAAACTGTTACGAATGTGGAATACCATTTTTTTTGTTTGTTTGTTTGTTTTTTTAACTTGCATGTTTTCAATACTGAACGTAAAGTATCGTCCTGTTTATTGCTGAATGCCCCTGTCCACCGGGCTTAGAAGTTCATAAAAAATGTTATGAAATGTTTGAAAAAAGTAATTTCCTCAAATTCTAACATATTTCCTTCATAAAAATGAAGGTACAAATATGGAATACTATTAACAAGTTACAAGATTAACAAAATTGCAAAGTCAAAATGGCCTCTACTAAGAAAAGCACAGAACAAATATTCAGCATCTTCATTAGAAGGTATTTTCCCAACCGTAAAATTGAATCCAGATGAATCGCCTCTAACTCTGTAGACAAAATTCGTACTAAAAAGTGTACAGTACTTCATTTTTTCTGAAAAAAAAAAAAAAAAAAAAAACTAAAGAAAGTCGGGTAATCCACCAATCCACGGGTGACGGATAATCGGGTTTCTTATGTATCTCTCAATTTTTAAAGCTGCTCATTATGATTGTCCCGTACGACATGGCCAGTCCTCGCGGTGATGAAACTGTTCTCATACTCTTCTCAGCATGGTACTATCAATGCTGTCAACAGCTCTGGTAATCCGCTGCAAGACTATGTGGTAAGGGTGGAACGAACACAGCTTCCTTTATGTAACCTCACAAAAAGAAGTCGGAGGGCGTTAGATCTGGCGAACGGGGAGGCCATCTTGGAAGATTGAAATCGTTCTCTCCTGCACGTCCTATCCAACGTCTTTGTAAATGGGTATTAAGGTACCTGCGTACTTCGTGGTGAAAATGCGGCGGTGCGCTGTCCTGTTGAAAGTTGAAGTCATTTTTATCATTTACTAAATCAGGGCAGGGCATCGGGTGCGGAACTAGACTCTAAACGGGGACGCTTAATATTCATCCGTCACTGAATCAACGCTGCGCGGTGTTCGGCGGGGAAGAAAGGGGATGAAGAGAAATCATATGGCTCCCCTTGGGAGAGTAGAATCCGCTCTTGCTGCCCAGCCCTGTACTAAATCCATTCAATAGTAACCAAATAGATTCAGTAGGAAAGGTCCAACACAGGGCATCAAAATATGTCAAAATGGGAAAGGGACATGGCAAAGAATTAGTAAAAGACTTAGGGTGGGAATTGCTCAAATCAAAGCGACAAAAAACCAGACTGAGCGCATTATTTAAGGCACAAACGGGACACACAGTTTGGACCGACATCTATGCTAGATTAGTGATACGTAGGCAGGGCTGATCATATTAGGGAGTTTAAATGCAGAAAACAAAGAACGGACGTGGCAAAATTTCCCTTTATTAACCTCACAATAGTAGATTGGAACAGCTTACCTGCGGCAATCTTTCAGGGTGGTCCTCTCAAAATCAATACATTTAAGGAAATATTGAGAAGATTAGACTGGAAATGTAATTGCAGGTGCAGTGTAATTATCCAAGTTGTGTCATGTAATTAATTAAGTTGATATGTAATTAATTAAAGTGACTTGTAATTACTTAAGTTAATAGTTGGGTTTAATAGAAGTACTTGTAAGTTAGGTTTACTTTTGCTTATAGTAGGCGTTATTATATCATAGTTTTTATTTATAGTCCTAGATTTATTGCATTTATTTATTTATAGTTAGAATTAAATTTACTATTATTTTATTTTTATTCCTGTAATTATTATAATTTTATTACTGTAATTATTTTAATGTTATTATTGTTATGATTATATCACTGCCACCGGGTGTGTACCCAATTGTAGTGTTAATAAATACATGCTTACATGCATAAATTGTTACTATGCACAGGCTACCATAGCCACCTATATACAACTTTGGTCATTGCTCTGTAATTCCAATCGAATTCCATAGCTGTAGCTTCAATGTGATTAATATAAGATGGCTGTGAAATAGTCTAAATCATTCATGCTCACCATGTATTAGGAAGAATACTGCATTGTGTTGGGTATTAGACAATTTCACGATGTAACTGGAGCAAGTAGCTGTCGTGGCGACTCCCTCTGTGCCATAGTTACAGACCGACCGCTACGCTACATAAATATTCACTTAATGTGCCACTGGTTATCTGTATGGAGAATTGAAGTGTGAAATTGCTTTTACTTCCCCCGGGACATGTTTACCAGTAACTAGTAAAACCGCTATTTCATGTTAAGTTGCGTCAAATGAATTGTTAACGGCCATCTTCCAAACTCTATTCTCTGTAATTTAAAAATTGTCTCTTATTTGCTTAAGATGTGTCCATTTTAGCCACACAGTTACGTTGCGACCACCATGATTTTCGCTGATCATTATGTTAATGATTATAGTGTGAATTGCTAATTTCAAAACCCGGGTGTCAAATAAACTGCTTAGACTGTGAGCTTTCCTAAAATATAATTTTTTCTAATACACGATTTTTATTTTTAACAAATTTTCTTTGTTATTTTAACAATTACTTCGATTCAGATTACAATAATTTGTTTAATTCTTAGAATTACATGCAACTAGACTTTTCATTTTGTTGTTATTATTATTATTATTATTATTATTTAGGCACAGTTCTAATTACAGTCCAAGATTATTATAATGATTTTATAAAGAGGAATCCTAAACTAAAATTATTAAACAATACATTATTCAAAAAACAAGTGCTTGAATTGTTTTTAAAATTATAATCATGTAAATTCTTATTCTTTATTTATTTTTTCTGTCACCTTAACAATGTTGTATTCTTAACTTAGTATGTTTATGTATACTGTAGGCTATAGTACCGTTGGTTTGTTTGCTTGTTTTTGTTTTTATTCTTATTCTTTTTAAACTTTGTGTGTAATTATATTTATATTTAACAGTTCAATCATAGTTGTGATGATGATGATGATGATGATGATTATTATTATTATTATTATTATTATTATTATTATTATTATTATTATTAGCCTATTATTTCATTTATTTTTTTTTCTTTTATCCAATTTTCATTCTTGGTCACACCCCACCTCAAGCATCTTGCTTTTCCGGGTGTGACCCAGTTACATTGTAGTTATACAATAAATTTTAATATGTAGGCTATTTTACTATGAGATTGGTAGGCCTAATCAATTTCGAATTTTGAAGAATGTTCATATACGAGTATTACAATAATATTTGTAAAATATTTGTTACTGTATTTAATTTTTGCTTGCAATAAAATCTGTTTAAAAACAAAAAAAAATTGTATATTGTTCCTGTATTTCTGCCATTTTATGTATGCTATTCTAATACTGGTTGAGTGGAAGAGAAGGCTTTACGGTCTTAACTCTGCCAACTGCAGCAGCATTGATTCAATAATGGCTTGAGAAACGAAAGTACAGTGATGATAATTCGTGGCCAATACAAATTCGGCATGCATTAACTGGGTTATTAACGCGGACATCCGGGTTAGCAAGCCAACAATGCCCCAATAATTGTAATTATTCTTGAAATCTTATCTTTTAATCTGTAGGCCTATTTGTAGATTGCGATGGTAATTGTAATTACATTTCTTAAATGTTCCTTCTCAATTAGGGATATTGGTAAATCATAAGTAGAGACAGTTTTTTTTTTTCTTTTGTAATGGCGATACGCGCGAAATATTCAATAATGTAATATTTACTCTTCTAGATACCTGAAATACCATATTTAAGCAAAAGAAACTCTCAAAATAATACGAAATTAAATCATTGTGCGAATATGTCAATAATCATGAAATACAAATACTTTACATGGATCATTCGAAAATTAGTGGCAACACTTTGATTAAGAACAACTGCTTATTTATTCACGATTGACATATTTGCAGTTCTTGAAAGTAATCTCCTCCAGTATCACGTACCCTTCGTCACACCTCTGGAAGGCGACGAATAACATCCACAGCGTCATTTTCCTCTAAGCTTCTACTTGATTGCTCTACAACTGTTATAATGACCTGTCTATTTCTAAAGCTTACCCCTGCCAGTGGTTTTGTCGTAGGGAAAAGGTCGTAAACGCAGGGACTCATAACCGGAGAATACGGAGGATGCTCCAGAATTATAAAATTCACCTGCAGTAATCACTTGAGCACCCACGTGGCAACGAGCGTCCTTGCGAAGGATAATGGGATAAGTATTCAAGAGATTTCGGCGCTTCTGTCGTATTGCTAGTCGTATATTTGATATTCCACAAAGTAACTGTAATATGCAGCATCAACAAACATTTCAATTATGAAAACAGAATGAGTGAATAATACACCTTCTTAATCACAAAGAACAATAAATGTAACTTTGAGTGGGTCCTGCTCTTGTCTAAATTTTTTGCCTTAGAGCATTGCGTATGATTGCATAAAAAGTATAAATGAGATTATTACCTTATAACCAGGGAAAGGGATTTGGAGTATTATAAAGAATGGTGAAACGTAGTATAGGTATTCGTAGCTCAGTGACTGTCAAGTAAACGTATTTCAGAATAAATAAATATTATAGTTTAATGACATATAGTGGCCTACATACATAATCTGCATTTCACTTTGAACTACATGTGTTTTTCTTGGCAACGCAAACGATACCAATAAACAACATTACTAATATACATAATTAAATATCAATCTCTGCATCCTCGCGTGGGAATATTGATTGCTGATAGACAGTTGTCTTCTATATGGAACTCTCCTCTGAATATGTAGAACCAAACGAAATGGCATTTTCATTTAATGCTATGTTTTGTTGATGAAACAATTATTCCTGCTGTGCCTTGTTATAATAAACTGTAAATATCATTTTCAAATTTTCAAAATACAACTTTGCTCTGTTGCAAGGAAGGAAATTTTTTTAAATGGAAAACCTCCGCTCTACATCTGCAGAGACAATTATTGGAGAATAAGCACTTGAAACAAGATACGTCAATTAAATTCACATGTTGAATGAATGAATGACGTCATTGGGACACGTCTTTGTTAGTACATCTGAAATCCGACTAAGAATACTGTACCCATCATTTTTAATCAAAACTCTGTTTATTTTTTCACCAACACGTTTTCCTACTTCACCTTCTACTCCTGACTTTTCTAATCGAATAATGGCATCCGATAAATATAAAACATTTGACTTAATATGCGTGATTTCTTTCTCGATTGTTCTATCATATAGCAATTCCTGGCGTATTTGAATTGCAGCCGCGTCATCGAGATCGAAAGACTGGACCACTTTCTTCACAGATTGGAGGTGATGTGCGTAATAATTGCAAGCTTCTAACCTTGATCCCAAGCTCTTAAGAACTGGACATGGGAGAAGCTACAATTTAGGGAATTGTTTTCTGAATTTTGATACTCGATCTGGAGCTTTTACAAATATAGTCTTTCAATTTTGTATTGTTAGTTGGTTTCACTTTCGGCATTGTATCTTCACTTCACTACTCCGAACTGCAAACATGTATGTTGAAGTTCTTATGCGACAACTGTCCCGTTCACTTGTTGTTGACGTGCAGAGATCTGCGAGTATGTCATGGAGGGGAGGACTTGGTATAAAGGGTTGTAAAAAATGGCTGTGTAGATGCCAATACTAGCTATTACTGCTCCAAATTCCGTTCCCTACTTATAACTTACAGATAACGTATGTCAGACACCACTCCATCTCATATTACCAACTCATGTTTGTCACCACTAGGATAGCTGAATACTAGGAATGTTGCCACTAATTTTCGAATGACCTATGTACTTACACCTTCTACCGCGAAAACTATGAAATATACACCAAAATTGTATTAATTATTGTTAAAAAAACGTGTTTGTGACTTTTGTTTCATTCAATTTGTCAGTCGCATAGTAACGCCAATCCAATATTTCTGTATTTTCTCTGTGGATATTGTGTACACTCATTTTTGCTATCTTTATGGCTATCGAAAAAGATAGATTTCTGTAGTCGACGGCAGCAAAAATTGAATGTTGTAGCTATGTTAATGAATATTCGGAGATGATGATGTGGTACGTCGAGAAGTGAGAAATTAGAATTGGACTGGAAATATGAATTCTAGGAGAAAACCTACCAAACATCGCTTTGCTAAAAATTCTGCAGAATTCGTCGTAATTGAATCGAGCCTATAATAAAGATGATATACAGGTTTATCAAGCGCGTTTTGTCTCATTTTCCATTTGTGGAATCCGTTTGGTTTAAGTAAGCTTTCATGTTTGTCTATGTAAAACTTGTTTTTACAGTCGTCGAGTGTCTGTACTCCACTTCTGTGCATTCGCCGGATTATTTAGCTAGCTTCTCTCCTTGACGTTTGAATGCAGACAATGACGGTAACTAAAACATCCGTCGGTAGGAGACGGAAGACTCTTTGTTTCATTCAGTCATGGCATTTGATACACTCGGGGCGTAAAGGTGAATCTCAAAGGTCATGGAACAGTACCGTGTAAACGCGAGGAGATTGCTGTCATGTATGCTGAAAGCGCGATGTCACTATTTTATTGAACATTCTCGAACATCTTCATAGTTGATATTCAGATGAACATTTTGGATCACTAAAGGAAGGTTCTACAGGGTGTAACTAAATTCCATACCCAAACTTCTATGGATGATAGAAGAGAACAAAACAAACGTTTTTTGTTAAAAGATCATGGGTCTGAAACTAATTGCTGAATGACAAAACTAGAAACTGTAAAGAATAAACATACTACATTTGTAACTTTACTTATGACACTCATGCTTCAAAACCATTTCAATTTGTAACCCTTTACAAAAACTATTCAAAAGTGCGGCCTCCTGCTTCAATACAAACTCTGCGACGACGTGTCATTGCCTGTCGTACATGTTCAAAGACTCCAGGCATGTGCCCTAGAGAGTCAGCAGCTGCAAACACCCGAGCGATGAGCTCTTCCTCAGATTCAATTGGAGTCTTGTACACCAAGCTCTTCAAGTGCCCACACAGAGGTCGGGAGAACGAGCAGGCCATCCAACGGGCCCACCGCGACCAATCCACTGCTCACCGAATCTGTGGTGCAAATGTTTCGGATTTCACGAGAGAAAGAGTTGCACCGTTATGTTGAAATCACAATCAAGAGGAACGTCTGAGGAAGTGAACTGTTCCATCTCTCTACTCTCAACGAACAGTGACGTACTACGTGGCCACAGCACAAACACTGCATTCTGACGTCATGGCGTGTTTACTGATTAATGTAAATATTGATGGTTTTGAAGCATGAGTGTCATCAGTAACGTTACAACTGTAGTCGTTATTACTTACAGTACAGTAGAGTTTCTGGTTTTGTGATTAGTTTTAGTCCCATGGTCACTTAACAAAAAATGTTTGTTTTTCGGTCTCTTCTATCGTCTCTAGAAGTTTAGGTATTGAATTTAGTTGCACTCTGTATATTCAGGAAATTTTATGCAATTTTTGTAGCTGTAGTCTCATTTCTTGACTAGGACATTAATTTGAAAATACGATGAAACTCCTCAATAGCGGACATCTCCCGGGAATATAAAAAAAATGCCCGATATTGGGAAGTGTCCGTTATAGAAGAAGTAATATAGAATGAAATTGCTGTATTTTCGTACGTGTCTTATTTTGAATTTCTTCATTATTATCTTCATTCACGAATTAGGTCATTAGACCTTTTCTGACTTCAGTCTGCTGCTGCCTTGATCTGACTATATCTCATCTACCTTTTGTGTTATTTGCTTCAACTTAACGGTGGTACAGTTTTTAACTGGGCACTCTTTAGCTTTAAAGTGAATAGTAATAAAAATCGCTATGAGAGGAAAAATTCTGTTTAACTGTTACCAGAAATCTCGCGTGGAAACATTTTAATGAAGGTACATTTCCGTAACTTTTCCTATCAAGTTTAATACTAATTGCTTAGCGAGATGTGGGAATGTGCGCATTGCGTTTTCAGTGTAAAACACGTTCATTAGCATTAAGCGACACGAAATTCGTGTGTAGTGTGGACTTTATCTTCTTGTACGTAATTTCATTCCCAAAGCGCCACTAAGGTTGATTGTGATCTAGTAACCCCTAGGCTATAAACCAACCTCGTTCCCTAAATTCCTACCCCATTTAGAGGGGTTGAATCAGTCGCGTGTGTCCGGTGTGTCGCATAGGGGAGAGGGTTGACTGTCTGAAGGGTGGTTGAATTATCGACTTCTTGAAACTAGGGTTGCAGCGCGTCGTATTATGTTATAGGCCTACACCGACAGCGAGGCTTCGCCCCTGGTACAAACTCCGTCATCGCTGCGTGCAGAGCACGGAAGAGTCTTGACGTTCGGAATGAACCTGGACATATTTACGACTGTCTTCAATATTTAACGTGCCGACCACGGGATAAGCAAGGAATAAGTTGCGCGGCTTTAACATCGTGTGAAAGTAACTGTCAACTTTGCTCTCTACTGCATTGAGATTCCTAAGGGTTAGGCTTAACCAGGGGTGACGTCAGCATTTTTAATTTGGAGTGTTATTCGGGGGAACAGAACTTAATCAATGTCGGTAGCCCTCGGTGGGGTCGCTATAGCGCCAGTAAAATTGGACAGGATTATTTAGAAGAGCCGCTGAATTTCCGACACTTTTTCATTTAGTCGATTTTTTTTGTTTAATTCCTCACTCTTTCCTGTTCTGAAACTGATGATATTAGTCTGCATGATATACAGGAGAAACGACTTCAATATTTCAACTTCATGACACAGAAAACACCACTGCGGGGTGGGAGACGATCGAATTTTCTGTTGTGCCACCATATCAATATATATGTAGTTCACCGCTGTAGATTAACGATTAGCTTTGCCTGACCATGAAGCGAGCGGGCCCGGGTTCAAATCCCGGTTGGAACAAGTTACCTGGTTGGGGTTTATTCCGAGGTTTTCCCTCAACCACAAGCAGAATTGCTGGGTATCTTTCGGCGTTGGACCGCGGACTCATTTCGTCTTCGTTAGTATCATTTAATTAATCATCTTTAGTAGTTACAGGTTGACCAGGAGGACATGGCGGACGTGGTTCCGGAATCCATGTACAGATAGCATGTCTGCAGGAGCTGCACATACTCCAGAAAAGCCGCAGAGGCTTGAATAAGCGAAATGCGGTTTAACGGAGAAGTGTAGCTCTCTCGGATAGATGGCTCTTAGGTGAATCGTGGAATCGGCAGCGGCGTGTCCCTCTGGTTAAGAATGCAGCAGATTCAAGCACGTGAAGTGCGAACAGATGCCATCGATCTGAGGAGGCTGCAAGGAACATCACAGGGAGGCGGAGAAATGGTCTCCTGTCAGACCTGGGTGCTGTGGCTCAATAGATACGATGGCACTGAGCAGTGAATCACGTGCTTAAAAAAATTATCTTAAAGACTTCAAAAATCATCCCAATATAAGGAGTTACACAATAAGCGTAAAGGATGTGGTGCTTGCCCAAAGGGTTCTTCTCCGAAGGAAAAAATATATATCTGTAACTCAGAGGTATTGTATGACAAGTCCATTTTATCAACTTTAGGATACAGGCAAAAAAAAAAAAAAAAAAAAAAAAAACACATTTTATTTTTTTTTCCCCCATTCCTAGCGAAGTTACAAACCTATTCCTTTTATTTTTGGTATATTGGAACTTTAGTATTGGCCTACCTTGAAAATTATAAGACACATAATAGAAGTAAACAGAGTTATGTGGGACTTATCATAGTGTATCCCTATTATTTTATCATTTTCTTTTGGAAAAAAAAAATATTAAATCAGAAATCAGTCGTTCCAGGACTTAACAGAGTATACCTTTAGATAGATCTCATCCTAAGGAACTCAGTAGTGCTATAATTCCAAAATAAAAAAAATGGACTCGTCATACATTATCTCTGAGGTACAGAATGCCAGCACAGCATGTGGAGTTTCAAAGACTATTTTAAGAACGGTTTCCTGGTGACAAAAGTTTAAAGGTGCTCAGTTATTCACAAATCGCTGAATTTCGCGATCTTCCGTATTAAACGGGAATTTTTATCCGGGTCTCTACACACGGCAACAAAATATTAAAGATACTGTACCGTAGAATATCGCAAAAATTTTGTGTCTGGGGGAATTAAAAAGACAAAGTGTATAGGTCATTCGTTATCTCGTGAAACCAAGTGCATGCGTGCACCGTAGCTTATAGTAAAAACTTTACAGTGGGAGTAAGTGAGCTAGCTAGCTGCAAGTGCAAGAGTAGTGAGGGAGGGAAGCTTCTCAGTCCACTTTCTTCTTCCTCTAACGCACAGGTAGATTTCACGAGATAACGAATGGCCTATACAGATGAAATTCTTGCTGCTTTAAAAAAATTAAATAAAGAATGAATATCAGTGAAGACATTGCCTCCAGTTCTCGAAAACCTTCAGTTTCAGCATCATCTTGGCCAATAATTCTACTCGTATTTTAAGGAACTTATCTACTCTTGGGAGAAAAATGTGCAATTTTTATCCAAATTTTTAAAACTTTTTTCCCCTGCTTACTTGACACAATTAAGGATTTTCACACAAAATAAGCCCCTCAAGCTTTCCCTCAACCCAATACGAGCAAATGCTGGGTAACTTCCGGTGCTGGACCCCATACTCATTTCACTGGCGTTATAACCTTCATTTTATTCAGACTCTAAATAACCTGACATGTTGATACTTTATCTTAAAATAATCCAAAATAAACCCCTCATATTTTTGGGACAATTTTTAAAGCAAAAACTGAAATTTGATTTAGTCTTTGGCCCACAGATTTATGTTAGAACAAAATTTCTTTCACTGTTTTACTCCTGAAAGAACACAGAATAAGGCGTGAAAACAGTTTTCCCCTATCTTATCCCATTAAGGAAAAATTTCATTTTATTTTTTGAAAATTTCAAACCTAAAAATAAAAATTTAAGATCTTCGAGTTTTAAATTAACTTACTTAAGCAGTAGGACACTGTTTGTATTTTAGCACTTAACTACGTTAATCAACTTCATTTTGGTGCAAGAATAATAAAAATATCTCAATTCAAGTGCACTTTGTGTTAACATTAGTGTTCTAAAATACTGTAAAGCTGAACATGGAGAAAACTCATCAACATCCTGAGGATATGAAAAATTGTAACCACACACGCTGCTTCGTGACTGTATGAAAAATAATAATACAGTCAAACTCTACCGCCAAATTCGAATTATTTCACGAAAAATATATAAAATTAACAGAATGTGACGGATTGACATTTGCAGAACTGCACTTCCGGTTTAAAGAAAGGATGCTTCCGGTCAATAAAAAAATCAACTAATTAATTAACCAAACATCATAGAGGAAAAACTTATATATTTTTGAAAACTAGAAAATTAAAAATTAATATTAGAGGAGAAAAATTCGCTCCAGCGCCGGGGATCGAACCCGGGTCCTTGGTTCTACGTACCAAGCGCTCTCACCGTTGAGCTACGCCAAAGTCCAATCCACAGCACCGGATCGAACTCCACTCCTCCAGTGTTTTTCCCTTTGTGGCCTGACTCCAAGTTGGACATTTTATTAAGTCAACTGCCATTATACAAGGAGCGCACTCAGTTGAGTGACTTGGTGATCAGGATTCCACAGTAATGTGCACAGTAATCTAATATTAATTGTTACCGTAACAGATATATTCTGTAGGACCAAAAAATAATAATCTTTAGTAAATTCGTCTAGCAACAGTGCATATTTCTGTACAGATTACTGTGCACCTTATTGTGGAATCCCGTCCACCAAGTCACTCAACTGAGTGCGCCCCTTGTATCCATATAATGGCAGTTGAGTTAATAAAATGTCAACATACATGCCCAACTTGGAGTCAGGCCAGAAAGGGAAAAACACTGGAGGAGGCGAGTTCGATCCGGTGCTGTTGATTGGATTTCGGCATAGCTCAATGGTGAGAGTGCTTGGTACGTAGAACCAAGGACCCAGGTTCGATCCCCGGCGTCGGAGCGAATTTCTCCTCTAATATTAATTATTACCATAACAGATATATTCTGTAGGACCAAAAAATAACAATCTTTAGTAATTTTTTCTAGAAAGTTAAAGCTTTCAAATGACATTAATATTTTTCTTAAGAAAAATTAAAAATTAAGTGTAGATGAGTAGCTTAAGGGAATTAATACTTAAACTGTTTGTTTTTTCGCTTGCGTTAGGGACACTGAATGGTCTTCGTGATCGGTGAATGAAAGCGAATCACTCACAGAAAGTGAGTGAGTGTTCATGCGTCACAGTAGGGTTATGTTAGAAGCAATACGGGAATTACAGACCTGCAGTCAAATATTTCATTCTGTAAATTTCGCTTAAAATCCAAGTAGACTTGCCTGAAAAGTAGTAATTTAGTTGGCGAGTTTAGTTTCCCGTAGTTTATTTTTCATGGATAAATGGTATCGAAGTATCTACGGTTTACTTTAGTATATTTTTCATGGATACGTGGTATCGTAGTATCTGCGGTTCACTGTAGTTTATTTTTCATGGATAAGTGATATCGGAGTATCTGCAGTTTACTATGGTATAATTTTCGTGGATAAGTGGGATCGGAGTATCTGCAGTTTACTGTAGTATATTTTTCATGGATAAGTGGTATCAGAGTATCTGCAGTTTACTGTAGTATAATTTTCGTGGATAAGTGGTATCGGAGTATCTGCGGTTTACTGTAGTATGTTTTTCATGGATAAGCAGTATCGGAGTATCTGCAGTTTACTGTAGTATATTTTTCATGGATAAGTGGTATCAGAGTATCTGCAGTTTACTATGGTATAATTTTCGTGGATATGTGGGATCGGAGTATCTGCAGTTTACTGTAGTATATTTTTCATGGATAAGTGGTATCAGAGTATCTGCAGTTTACTGTAGTATAATTTTCGTGGATAAGTGGTATCGGAGTATCTGCGGTTTACTGTAGTATAATTTTCGTGGATAAGTGGTATCGGAGTATCTGCAGTTTACTGTAGTATAATTTTCGTGGATAAGTGGTATCAGAGTATCTGCAGTTTACTGTAGTATAATTTTCGTGGATAAGTGGTATCGGAGTATCTGCGGTTTACTGTAGTATGTTTTTCATGGATAAGTGGTATCGGAGTATCTGCAGTTTACTATGGTATAATTTTTGTGGATAAGTGGGATCGGAGTATCTGCAGTTTACTGTAGTATATTTTTCATGGATAAGTGGTATCAGAGTATCTACAGTTTACTGTAGTATAATTTTCGTGGATAAGTGGTATCGGAATATCTGCGGTTTACTGTAATATGTTTTCATGGATAAGTGGTATCGGAGTATCTGCAGTTTACTATGGTATAATTTTCGTGGATAAGTGGGATCGGAGTATCTGCAGTTTACTATAATATATTTTTCATTGATAAGTGGTATCAGAGTATCTGCAGTTTACTGTAGTATAATTTTCGTGGATAAGTGGTATCGGAGTATCTGCTGTTTACTGTAATATGTTTTTCATGGATAAGTGGTATCGGAGTATCTGCAGTTTGTCATTTTATTTATTTAGTTACTTATTTAATAGAATATCATTTGACTTCCTCCGTGGTCTGTTAGTCAGCATACCGGCTTCCAGATCGAGAGTTCTTGGGTTTGATTCCCGGGCTTAGCTCTCGGGGAATATTCCTTGAAGGAAAGTTCCTTGGATATCTAGAATCTGGAAATTTGTATGAATGAGAGTGTGATTGCGAGAGAGCAAGATTATTAATTTATTAACCAATCTTCAAAATATGAAATACAATATATCAGGACTGTCTCTGGGAAGAAACCTGAACACACGTTTTAACGTCACATTTTTGACATGTAACGTCATGGGTTAGCACAATCAGAAAAACATCAAGATATGCTTAAAGCGTATCATCTCTGACCATCCTAGTGTATGATGATGTTCAACAGCAAACTTCTATGTCAAATATTCAGTTTTACAGGAGAGCGGAAAAACATGTTAATATCTTGATAACGAACAAACATCTGACGTAAGAGGGTATTTAAATATTTTCTTTTAAAGCTTATATCCATGTCTGGACATCGGATGTGTTTGCGGAAGATTCAGAAATTTATTTTTAAAGAGATGAAGTGTAATCTCATTTAGTTATTTTTAATTAATTATTTCATCTATTTATTTATTTATTTATTTTGACATGAGGTTGCTAATCAACACCTTTGATATGCTGTTATATTCCCTATTTATGAATTTTATGAATTTTAGAACAGAATTTTGTACGATGGTGTGGATAAATGTCCACTTCCTTCTATTTTCTCCGCACGCTCGGCTGCAGCGTTTAATGTTCCCCAGACCTCCACGCACCCCGTGACCCCATCTCGTGCGCCCTGGGTTAAGGACCCCAGATGTAAGTCGCCTTCCGTGACGCGTGAATGTTAAAATCAGAGCATTCAATGAGTCCGTATTGAATTGTATGTATTGAAGAGCAGGGTGGATAAACTTACTTCGCACTTCGGCTAACAGCTAAATCTAGACTAGATGTTGTAACTGCAATGACTATCGTCTGTGAACATTTACCACATGATTAGGCCTGTTAGCATTTAATTAAATGTCAGTTATACGAATATAGGATGATTCAAAAGGACCTAAATATTTTATGTGGCGTGTGGACTGTTCTGAGCAAGAAAGTTCATATAAACATGTGCCTTATTGTCAGGGCCGGGTATTTATGGAGATCGCGAAAATCGCGACATAATAGATATAAAATAGATTTTTATTAATCTTAACGAATCAAGTGATTCTGATTAATAATATATGGCAAATCGTGAAATAGAATTCTAATAGAGAAATATGAACATATTCACGAATTATTATTATTACGTCGTTTTATACCGAATTTCATATTCTGAGTTTTTTTCTCAGAATTTTTTTCCATTTTAATTTGTTATATAATAAAGTAGGCTACATTACATGGTATTTCAGATGTTCTGATTACATTAGTGAACTCAAAACACTGACAATTCAACATTTCACTAATAATTTGAAAGTGTTAATTTGAAGGCTACAAGTTTTTTTCGTTTTTAATGAATGTGTGTTAAATACAGTCTCAATCCAACAAATATTTATCTATTGGCCATACCGCACCTTTATACAGAGTGTCAGAACTTTCTCCGCACTAGTGGAATAAGCGAGAGCGCGCTAGATATGGAGAATGGAGTGGTACCACTGGCTACGCTAGTAGAATAAACGAGAGCGCGCTAGGTACGGAAAATGAATATAAAATCATTATGAAGCGACAAATCCTAAATATGGCAATAATATTGAAATTCCAAAACACTTACCTACTCAACAGGAGATGCTGAAAATGTCGTCCATTTTCTTGGAGACATATGTCTACCCGTTTCACCTTATTTTCAAAACCTTGTTCAAAGTTTTCTTCGTCACTGAATTGAAAAAGTTTGTTATTCCATGTTTTAATTCATCGATTGTGATAGGATTGGACTGGTACAATTTAGAATTTGCTGTTCCCCAAAAGAAATAATAAAGAGGCGTTATTTCGGGGGATCTCAGCGGCCAAAATTCTTGTGAAATTATTATTCGGTGGAAAACCTCATCTCACAATTGCAGAGATCGGTTAGATGTATGAGCTATGACACCATCTTGTTGAAAGAAACAGCTATTTAATTAAATTTCAATTAATCGTCCAGTAAAAGGAAATAATATGTCTGAGCAATAAACTTCAGAGTTTATTTTGTCTTTAAGAAACTTGTCCTATAGGCCTAATGGTTGCTCGTGATATGGCACACCACACCCCAAATTTCTGGGAGTGCAATGGTGTTTCATGTATTGCATAATGGTTTTCGCAGGACCACATCCGTGCATTCTGGGAATTTACGTAACCTGAAAGAAAAACCAAGCTTCGTTTGTAAAGAATTTTCTGTGTAACACGTCAACACCATGACTACGAATAAATCTTTGAAATCAAACAAAATAATTTAGTCTTTTCTCATTATCTGTGGGTTTTAGTTCATGCACGACCGATACCTTTATGGCTGTATAATCCTAGTTCATTCTTTAATGTTCTACACGCACTGGAATAAGATATGTCAGTTTGCTGTGCCAATTTTCTAACCGATTTGTTAAGGCTTTTTAACATTCGATTAGTAAACTATAACAGTTTTCCTTCTGTTAAAACTGTGGGTTTCCCACGCAATGGGGCCTATCTGGCGAAATTTATTTACCAGACTGTATCTCGATGAGGTAAATTAGAACTTGGGAAACGTTCTCTAAATTTCTGTTTCACTTTTCTACTGTATTTGTCACTTTCTCGAAACACATATTCCACTAAAAAAAGCTCATTCTTCAAATGAAAAGATTTTATGGAATGAATGCACTTGCTGGCTGCAGGGTTTGTGTATAACCTTGGCGAGGACGCGCCGGTATTGTTTGCGTGGCCACCCCTAAGGCTAGGGAGAAATACCAACCTACACCAGGATTTAAGTGTGTCTGCCACTGCGGAGAAAGTTCTGACTCTCTCTGTAGAAACCAACGAACATTATTATTATTTGTTGTTGTTGCTGCTGCTGCTGTTAAGTCAAATGTCCGAAGACAGGTCTGAACTTCACAAGTGATACCAAGATAGCACCACTTACGAGGAAACTAGGCCACGATATAATGGGGTAGGGTGGCCAGTTAATGCTAATTATTTTGAAAGTAATATTCATACCGAGTTAATACTCCAATTCTAAAATAATAGTATTTTACAAAATTTCCATTAATCTCCGCCAAGAGTAGAAATCAATCTCCAACAATACCAATATTAAAAACACGAATGATAAAATTAATTATGAGGGCAGCACTATTCATAATTTGAGCAATCAATTCGTCCTTTGTGTTTATTTCGTTTTTGTACACTTCGCCTTTCGTCTACTCACAACAGACAAAAACCAATAGGAGTAAGGTCTGGGGACTTCGGTGACCAATGTACATGTCCACCGCGTCCGAGCCATCGTTCGGGGAATGTGAGATTTAGATGATAAGTAACCTAATGGCTAAAATATACAGGGACTCCGTAATACTGGAAGAACATGCCCATCCTTGTAGCCAAGGGAACTACAGACAGCTGTTTTTCTTTACCCATTATTAACATTGCTGCCATCAGACGATCTCAGAAGAGCGACACGTACTATTACTTTGTACATAGCGTAGATACTTTTCGTTCCTTCATACCATTCGTAAGGCTTGTTATGCGTAATATTCAAACGGCTATATCTCCACATCCATTGAAACTTGGGCAATGTTTATAATATGAACTTTTTTTATTGTACGTTCGCTCGGAGAAAAACCAGGGAAAGGGGTGCAATAAGTGAGTAAGCTACCGAAGCAGTGGTTGTTGTTACACAACTCGACACGCGACTAAGGAAACAGCGTTGCAACATCTACTAGAGTACGTCATTTAAACGTTCCACTTACGATCTATGTTAATTTTCACGTAACATTATTTTGTCATTCTTGTTAGCCTATTATTATTATTATTATTATTATTATTATTATTATTATTTTTATTATTATTATTTTATTATTATTATTATTTTATTATTATTATTATTTTATTATTATTATTTTATTATTATTTTATTATTATTATTTTATTATTATTATTTTATTATTATTATTATTATTATTATTATTATTATTATTATTATTATTATTATCATCACCATCCCGTGAGTGAACGCGTCGTGAAAAATTACATAACTACACGGGTTGGGTCTCTCAGACCCCTTTTATAAATACGTAAACAAGTTTATTTATATAGTTTTATTCTCCTATATAGTTAATCATAAATTTGTGAATTTCATAAATTTCAGAGTAGTACAACCTATAACAATTGAGTCATATTATATTCTTTTAGCAGTACATCAATTCGCAATCTGTGCCTTGTGTCTTTTCTTGCACTCCTCTTAAAATGATGTTCGATGTAGGGGATATGTGGCTGTTGTAACATTCATAAATGGTGCGTCGTATTATATCACATCCGAAATAATGAAGTTTCTTGAATTTCGTAACTGTTTGTAGTACAGTCTGAGTTCTCTTTTTAGGAGTGTTATGCTCGGATATATTGATAGAAATTATTTTCTTCACTAATAATCTTGAAACACCCGTAGCGCGAATAGTTTTAGCAATTGGTGAATCACATTTGCCTTCTCCTTCACTGAAAAATAGGTATACATTTTTTTTTATAATATGTGCAACTTTTCTCTCTTATGAATGATAGAAGTACGAATATTATAATTGTTCACTCTCTTCAACAGACTATAATTGTTCACTCTCTTCAACAGACTCCCATGGCCGCCACATATTTCACTAATTTTAATGTACACTAACAAAACTAAACAGATAATCCAAACTACGTGCACTCCAAGTCGTTACAGAACTGGAAACTATGTGGTGTTTAACTATACGCTGGACAAAGGAAACATTAGTAACTTGTGTGCCTTCTGCTTTCAGCCCCCGCTCCCTGGCTTTTCTCCGAGCGAACGTACAATACTCAGAACAGTCCATACTACCCCCCCCCCCTCTAAAATATTACTATTGCTTCTGGATCACTCTGTATATGGAATCTCATTCATTAGCATTTCTCGGAGCATCTGTTGGCGACGTGCTGAGTAGGCTGGTCTAGGGGCATGCGAGATTGTCCGAGTGTTGGGCTGTTATGAACCTTCCATTTAAATCGATAAAATATCATATAACTTGATGTAGTTCCGGCAATGTGCTCGTATTTCATGTTTCAACAAATCGTAGGACTGCTGTTGTCATAGCAACACTCAAATTATCATACTGTACTCCAACCATGAGAAAGTCTCCAGGGAATGAAACGAAGCGGGGTGATGCTGTGAATGAATGTTGATGTCATAAGGTCACACACGTGGGTACACGTATTTCTATTGGCTATCTCTCAAACCACAAAACATAACACTGATATACACATTTTTATACTACCCTAGTTACAAAATTAGATCACTGTTAATCTCCTGGTCTTTTAATCCCTCCTTACAGGAAATAACATATGCAGGAGAGCGCATGATTTTTAAACTGACGTTATAACTCTAATATTATCTATCTACTTCGCTCCAATAGATGACGCAATAGTAAGCACATTCCTTTCACGGTTTATCGCCTGGTTGGAGGACAGACGTATAGCAATCCTTTTTACATATAAAAAAATTGTGTGACATCGCAACAAAACAATAACTAGGCATTATCACATGGCTAGATTTTAATACTGATATCTACTGCATGATAACCAAAGGGACCCTTTTTACTCAACATTTGCTATACATATATTACCAATTATCATTGCACTTATTTGACCAAACATGGATAATTATTGTCACCGACTTATTTTTTGTAATAGCTGTGCAATTAATTGAGCTTATGATAACTTAATGTTTAACAAGGGTAACGTATTAAATTAATATATCAGTTGTCATATAACATATTTTTCCATGAAATAAATTATCTTATAACTTAATTGTTGTGTTACTTACTGGCTTTTAAGGAACCCGGAGGTTCATTGCCGCCCTCACATAAGCCCGCCATTGGTCCCTATCCTGAGCAAGATTAATCCATTCTCTATCATCATATCCCACCTCCCTCAAATCCATTTTAATATTATCCTCTCATCTACGTCTCGGCCTTCCCAAAGGTCTTTTTCCCTCCGGCCTCCCAATTAACACTCTATATGCATTTCTGGATTCGCCCATACGTGCTACATGCCCTGGCCATGTCAAACGTCTGGATTTAATGTTCCTAATTATGTCAGGTGAGGAATACAATGCGTGCAGTTCTGTGTTGTGTAACTTTCTCCATTCTCCTGTAACTTCATCCCTCTTAGCCCCAAATATTTTCCTAAGCATCTTATTCGCAAACCTATGTTTCTCTCTCAAAGTGAGAGTCCAAGTTTCACAACCATAAAGAACAACCAGTAACATAACTGTTTTATAAATTCTTTCAGATTTTTTGACAGCAGACTGAATGATAAAAGCTTCTCAACCGAATAATAACAGGCATTTCCCATATTTATTCTGTGTTTAATTTCCTCCCGAATATCATTTATATTTGTTACTGTTGCTCCAAGATATTTGAACTTCTACACCTCTTCAAAAGATAAATTTCCAATTTTTATATTTCCATTTCGTACAATATTCTGGTTACGAGACATAATAATATACTTCGTCTTTTCGGGATTTACTTCCAAACCTATCTCTTTACTTGCTTCCAGTAAAATTCCCGTGTTTTCCCTAATTGTTTGTGGATTTTCTCCTAACATTGTTGTGTTAGGTACAGTAATTGTTCAACAAGATATCATATAATTTGTTGCTAAAGGTAACGCATTTAGTTGGACATCAGTGTTATCATAATTTGACTTGGTTGTAGCCACAAATAAATTTGCTTTTCACGTGTCAACGATTATTATATGGCAATATGTTATCATCCAACGTTTGGCAAGGATTTGTGAAATCCGTTGAATTGCGTGAAACGTCTCTATTTTTGTATGTAACTTCGATGGCTAAGAGCACAAAGTTGTATGTCCAAAAATAAAAAAAAAAAATGGTTATTGGTACTGGTTGATTTGTCTTGGTCTAATCTTCATTCTGGGCGAAGGCTGTATTTCCTTCCTTGAAGGAAGTGTCATAAAATTATTATGACAGCAAGTTAAAATGCCGTGATTGATGATTGACTACTTTCAAGAATTTATTTTGCCATTTCCAACAAATTGTTGTTCATGGACATACAACCTTTATATTCTTACTCATCAATTTTTATGTTAGGTAAGGTTGGATTTAATAATTGAATACTAGCACAAGACGATGAGCACAACCTATCTAATAATAATTAGATAATGAAGCGAAACAGTGCGTATAGAAAACCATGAATGAAGAAATGGGACGAGAAACAAAATTAAAAGGTATGCGTTCGCGCGTCCTTCCGAGGGAATTTGGAGCTTTAAGAAAGTGTCTATGTGGGCTCCAAGGCCGTTGGCCAATTGTCTCATTCCGTTTTTCACCATTACGTTCAAAGGAACTGAATAGAATTTTTAAGGGGAAAAGCCGAAATGAAAATCTCGAGGCACATTAAATATAAAATGGAGCGAGATGGAACGCATGAGCAGCTATCTCTTGGCTTGGCCCCCAAACTCCTCAGATCTAACCCCTCCTGACTTCTTCGTGTATGGTTTTGTTAAAGACATTGTCTATTCACAGAAACCCAAGAACATTGATGATCTAAGCTTTTCAAAAAGTCACTCCTCTTATGTTACAACGGACATGAGCTGAATTGCATCACCGTTATGAGTTGTGCAGGGTGCGCAATGGGGGTCATGTTGAGCTCTGAGGAATCTCCCATCTTTCAGTGTTGTATGCACAAAGTTTCAACAAATGAAGTTCAGTAGTAAATATTTTACGGTGTTTTTATTTTATTCATACCCAAACGGATCACCCTGTATTATTATTTGCGAAAGTGATCATATTGTACACAAAAAGTGGCGTGGTGACGCATTTCGTGGCGTAGTGATATGTGCAGCATTTCTGTACAACATCGTTTCCAAAACTACGGTACGTGACTCAGCGCAGTTATGTCGAATGCCCTCTCGAATTCAAACAATGACATGGTACCACTTCATTACTCCGTCTGATAAATGTTCGTAGACCGGAATGCTTGAAAGTAGGTAGGGAATACCATTACGGGATATGAAATATGTGCTCAGCAGTCTGGGTTGCTTTTACATTCGGCTCAATTGAGAGAAAGTGAACTTCAAGTGTATCATTCCATACTCTTTATAAGTAAAGGTGATTAACAAAAGTTGTTAAATTTGAAATTCATATCACTCTATGATGTAGTATCGCCTGCAAGTTTTCTACTTTTGGTTTAAGAAGTAATTGTAGTGGGTCACTGAACCAATTTAATATAAAAATCGTCCTATTTCGATTCAGGGTAGATCAGTTAATGTTTGTTGCATATATTATGTCTCTAGTGCAGGCTTGCTTGTTTATTCATCCATTTCCATTGTACTGTTATCTTAGTATCGGCTCACCTTGAAGTTCATTGGTTTGACTAAATAATTGACTCACGACACCTAACCTAAAACTGTATTTTGTTTGACCACATGAAATTATTAGTACTAACTCCGAAAACTTATCTGACTTGAATTATAACCATAATGCAACACTTAAAATAACTGTTATGTATTAATATTAATACTGATAGTAATGAATTATTAGTATGTTCAAATTTCATGGAACTCTAGTACCAACAAATATTGTTGATATTTGTCTCAGCTGACAAATACTACCATTTGTAGAATTTGTCAGTATCGAAATTCGAAACGAAGTTGGCAAAAGAAAATTCAACCTGCAAACTAGAAAATCACCACAATCCACTAGCATATGTAGTAATGGAGGGGGGGGGGATGGTTAGGTTTCACTCTTAGGGTATGAAGTAAGCTGACCAGGACTATAGATTTCGAAATTGAATTTAATGATATTATTTTGATCAATAACATTAAAATAATATGACCTTTCACACATGCCATGAATTTAAAATGTAGAAAAAGAAAATCTATCGGCTAAAGTAGCACTTTAAGTAGAGAGAAAGAGACCAAAAATAATGAGAGAATAAACAAAATATTACACTTAGTAAAAAAAAAATGCTCGGATGTTAGCGGATTCGAACCGCTACCTGATACGAGTTAAGGAATGCTCGGCAGAAAGTGTACGATACCTCTGCGCCACTTTGCATGCACAACTTGCTGTCTTGTCCATAGGAAAGTTATTGCGGCATCAAACGGAGGTAACCGGATGTCTGCGATTGAAAGCGCGGACAGCCTAACTAACTACCTAATCATGCGCAACACTAGTGAGAAGTTCTTTCTCATATACTATCTCGAAGCCTTGAAATTTTGTAAAATTTCAAATAGAAAACAGAAAATTTTTGGTTATTTGAAAATAAAAATTGTCATTGTTGACTCTAATATGCTGTTAGCTGTCTGTACGATATGTTTACACTCATCTTAGCACCTTCATTATGAGGTGTTACGCAGGAACGGAAATGTTATCAGATACGATATGTTCTTTTATCTACTCTGTGATAAGTTCTGTCAACACGTCAGTTGTCAAGGTTACATCCAGTGTCCAAAGTGCGAATGTATAGTCGGAGGCACCGATTTTGGCAGATGACCTCCATGACATTTCCAGTAGGCGAGCCAATATTGTTTGTGTAAGCTGCGAGAATGAGATGCGATAACATTCTGAGTCGTTCATATTTTCATAACAGCAGCTCATATCAATTATCCTTATTATGAAACACACCACGGTACAGTCCTACTCAAAGAATGCCTTTAATAAATGTAAATGACTTCCGTTCGCAATGATTTTACAATACGTCTCCTACATTTTACATTTTCTAAATTAAATTAATTCTTAATTAAAAGGAAAAAGCATTGCATTGCGCATATATATATATATATATATATATATATATATATATATATATATATATATATATAATCCTACCCTTACCAGATCAATATACAAGATTTGTCCAGTAATAATCTAGGGATCTTCTACTGGTGGTACGACAATTCAAGTTAATAAAATTACGATTCTTAATAATCAAAATATAATTTGGTTAATTGGGTAAAATTGCATGCTGCGGAAGTTAGATTTATATAAGAGTATAATAAATGGGATTGTAATGGATATTACAAGGGCAATAATTTCTTCACACGCACATTGTAAATAGAACAGAGAAGAAAGCATTTTAAAATATTCGAAATCGTACAAAATATCGGAGAAACCAATTTTCCCTGCACAAACTGCACCAATTGAAAAACATAATTACCATTCACAATAAATACTGTACTTTATGGATTCTAAAAAGTTATTTATTAATCTAGAGGTATTGGCTGATGACTATACTCAATTCCATCACAACATTCATTCAGAATATGTAGAAATTACACTTTGGATTTTACTAAATGTATAGGCCTTCTATCAAAAGGTGTTACATACCCCCTTAAATACTGTACATGTGTTACCTGTGCGATATCCGATGTTTAATTTTTAAAAATATAATTCATAGTACTGAAACTGCCATATTGAATTCGCACAAATTGTATTATTCGTAATTTTCGTCTCGAAAACCCCTAAGATATCTAATTTAATTTTTCACCCATTTTTGTCCCACTACACCACTTTAGGGACAAAGTCGGACTAAATAATAGCTTATTCGTATTCTGTGATCGCAAAGATCCCCAGATATCGACTTTCATCGAGATCGGATGACATGAGATTTCTCACTCCCTTCTGCCTTTTCATCAGTACCGTACCTTAGGATATGGTATTTAAAAAATCTAAGAATGTTTAACCAATACTGTAGAGAGTAACCTTCATTTTAAATTTTACGTCTCTAGTTAAATATGGTTTAGTGAATTTTTAAAATCGTCGACTTCTTTCTCTCTCCTCTCTGCTCGGAAGTAAAAAAACTGAACTTATTTCAAGGGAGTAGCCTACATGAAATTGAATTTTTTTACTTTCCTTATACATTTTAGAAACAATTCTGAGAGATGAGATGAATAGTCTAACCCAATTTTATGAGTGAATCTTTGTTTTAAATTTAAAGACTGCACGTCTGCTGGTTAAAAAAAATAAATCGGTATAATTATTTTGATCATTACTGCCTCCCATTTTCCATCCCTTAATGTTCGTATTTCGTAAAACTCAGTCTCATCTATTGACTAAGGATTAACATATTTCCATATACACATATATATATATATATATATATATATATATATATATATATATATATATAACAGATTATATTTTCATTTCGTACAATATTCTGGTCACGAGACATAATCATATACTTTGTCTTTTCGGGATTTACTACCAAACCTATCGCTTTATTTGCTTCAAGTAAAATTTCCGTGTTTTCCCTAATCGTTTGTGGAGTTTTTCCTAACATATTCACGTCATCCGCATAGACAAAAAGCTGATGTAACCCGTTCAATTCCAAACCCTCTCTGTTATCCTGAACTTTCCTAATGGCATATTCTAGAGTTAAAAAGTAAAGGTGATAGTGCATCTCCTTGCTTTAGCCCGCAGTGAATTGGAGACTGCTGTAAGTTTCATTGAGACGCATTTTAATTAATCGAACAAGTTTCTTGGGAATACCAAAGACACACATAGACTACTGTAATATTTGTTTAGTTTTTGGAGGTGACTGTCCAGAGTGCACAAATACTCGGGCGTGCATGTTTACTCTTATGTCCTACCCATTCCAGCTGCGACAGAGATAACAGCCGATCTTTGCAGCGGTAAGGGACTCGCTTTCCAGTTCACATTGAGAAAATCCATCTGCCAAAATCCCTGGCGCGACCTATAGATGTAGTATTTATGAATCAACGCAGAGTTTCAGCCTTTCGCCATGCTGACCACAGTAATTTTGTTGTATATCAGTAGTGGTGTATCATATAGCTATTTAAAATATTTTTTCCTTAAAAAGTAGATTTTTTTCAGCACTGTAGCGAAATTTTCATTTCGTTGTACTGTTCCCCCCCCCCCAAGAACGAAATTCGTTAAATTATATGGAGATTGGATAATGCTGGGTTTGTAGTAAGAGATTTGTTCTTGGGCGGAAAACTATGAATAAATGAAATTATATGAAAAAAAAAAATGGCAGGAGAGAGAAAATAATTTCTTAATACTGAATATTTCATGTTATTGACTTTCGTTATGACGATATTTTACTGTAATTACTGAAGATTAAGTATTCAGTAATATTTTATGAGATTTGTGGCCGAAAGAACCACCTGTAACAGAAAATGTTAAATTCATGCATTAGAGTCTTGACATTGTGATTAATGTATTAGTACTAGGTCTATATAGGTCTCGCAACCACGGATTACCGACGGAAGGAATGCGGATCACACTGCAATAAGGAAGAGCGGGCGAGAGGAAATGTCACGAGATAACTTGAATGATATTCGAGAGTACAGTCGGAAGAGAAATGACATCGATAGAATCAGTCTTGCGTTGTGATAGTTACATTACAACTTTAGTTCGTCCCATTGCATGTGAATACGTGTCTTGTATCGCACGGTATTATTATTTCATTCGTAAACATATGTTGCGCGTTTAATTAGCTTCGAATTTTTCTCTTGCTACGTTCTTTATTTCCACAACGATATCCTCATTTGTTCATCTTCTTGGAAGAGGCAGTACTTCTATCGGCTCGCACCTCTCCCCTCTCCCCTCTCGGCGTGCCTACATACACACGTCCAGACAGCAACGCCACCATTGGTTTTCGGTAATCGTTTCTTGCGCGAGCTGTTGTTTGCATTATAACATTGTGTATCATTCCTATAGTTATATTATTCTTATTATCTTGTTAGTACGTTGAATTAATGTATCCTTATTACATTCTTGTTTTATGACTACTTATTATTGTTACTACTATTATTATTAAATTATGATATTTCTTTGTTTCAGGTAAGGAGTTTTTTCTGTGTGACATCTTGAGGGACCGAAGTGAAGCTACATCTTACACGGGAGAAGGTGAAGACACTGTATTATGAGTCCTAACATTTTAATATAACGAAGTGCAGGTTCATGCCCTTGAAATAAAATTGCGCCAAGAAAATAAGAATCTTACTTTTGTGATGGAGATATGTTACTTTGCAACTGTTAGCCTAATATTACGTATATTTAGGGCATATAGAAACAAAGGAAAGGAAGGGAAAGAGAAAGGGAAGGGGAAAGAAAATAAAAGTGGAATGGAAAGGAAAGAAAAGATGTTGAAAATACACTGATAACAATTATTATGAATATCAATAACTATTGTAGGAAAAAATTCTATTCTAACGTTTTCCTTGTCAACAATTAAAAGCCTTATGAAAACCTGTAAAATGTAAAAAAGTGTCTCGTTCTTCGGGATATTGATTTGCTATTTAACTTCTGAGGGATATATTTCTTTTTATTTATGAAGCTTAAAGTTTGAAGAGTTTGCATTACATATTTTATATTACTGTGATGAAAAGAAGAAAAGTGTAAGTAATTTATAATAACTGTTGGCATTTAATGGATATTATGCTGACGAGAAATAGTTTTCTTAGTATTTATTACGTTTCAGAAGACGATAAATTAAGTTTTCAATAGTTTGTCTATTTCTGTATGCTTCCTGTCTGGTTTGGATGAGACTTTGTTGATATTTATCATGCACCTGAAAGCAACACAATCTGGCGCAAGTCAGCGGAACAAAACAGTCCTTTCGGGTCACTGTTCGGACTGTTTGGGAGTCACATGTAACCACACTGCTTGCCTGCTTGTGAGGAAAGGTTGACGGCAGGCAAGCGATACCGTGCGTAAGCTCACGGAGGTTTACAGTTATGGACAGCCCTGAATGAGGTTTCGCCTGTCTCTGCAGAATACATTTTTTTTTAATAACACACTATCTTCTTAAAACTTATTTATTAATGAAATAATAATGCAGCTGTTTGGAGTAATTAAAAAAATATTAACAACTACTGTTTTAGAGGTATGCATTTTGAATTTAAAATGTAAATATTACACAAGAATGTAGGCGTATGAACTTATTTGCTCTTCTCTTTAGTAAGTAATTGTAATTTATTTTATTCTTGCATTTATTTACGCATCAGATTTCATATTCTGCAGTGCACTTATTTCCTTTTTTGTTACCAGTGTCCATTTGTTCTTTTATGTATGAAGTTAATTGTATTAAAGTGTCCGCTCAATAATTGTAGACCTATATCAAGCAAACACATTTTTTTAACAAGACAAAGTAAATTTTCTTCATTTGTTACTCCGTTTGTGTACTCAGAAAATGTCGGTTCCATGTATGATGAAGCTGTATGGAGTTAAACTTCGATCTGTCATATTAGATTTTGAAAAACAATGTCTTAAACATCTACTGTATTTTAAAAGTAGGTACCCTGTATAAAACTAATTATATTAAAACGCGGGAGAATGACATCATGTTCGCCAACTTGCGCCTGGTGTTATGTCTAGCGTGCAAAACATAAGGGGTAACCGGTTGAAAATCGAATATTCGGTCGGATGCCCGATCTTGACGAATGTTTTCTAACCGGTCGAATTTAAACCGATTGTAAGCGCTATTTTGCAGCTCTCTAATCTGTATTGCATAATAAAGTTAATAATAAATGTCCAGCATTTATATTAGTAGCTAAGATTAATCACTTCCAATTACACATTGTGTGAATATACCTACTGTAACGGTGCAAATGTGATCTTGATATAGAAACGTATCGTTAGGTGTTACTATTTTAACTTTCCTCGAACAACTTCACTTGGACTCGTCGGGATCTGAACCCTCTTCTGTGGTGTGGGAAGTAGACGCATTATCAGTTCGACTAACGATGCGTCTTTGTTTCAAGAAACTTTGTTTGGTAACTTCGGTGGGAACTCCAGCATTTGTTGTAGGTTTCGGTTTCACGTGACCATGTTCTTTATCGTTCGCTGAAATCTTCAGTCTGAGTTCGACAATCCTCTGCGGATCGATACACGGGAGAAAGCTGAGTTCGTGCCGGAATATGTGTCAGTATGACTGGCTGCGGTCATGCTCCACGGGACAGATCAGTCAGTAATGTTCGCAGTCTTGTAGAAGGGGAGCAGAAGGTTAGAAATGGCATAAAAATCTTTTCGAATTTAAAGTATTTGATTCTAAATCGATAATGCACACACATGCATTTCTTACATTCCGTCATTTTAAGAGCTTCCTATGTCTTCTTTTAGAAACCCTTAAATTTTAATACTACCATCATTTGCATTTTTTTTTTCAAACTTTATGTAGGCCTACAGTTTCCTCAGGAAGTTTAGCAACTACTTTTTTTTTTTTTTTTTTTTTTTTTTTCCTATGAAAAATGGATCAGTTACAAACGAAATATATTATTATTAATTATTATTATTATTATTATTATTATTATTATTATTATTATTATTATTATTATTATTTCGTTTTTCTCCTTTGAAAAATGGGTCAATTACAAACGAAATATATTATTATTATTATTATTATTATTATTATTATTATTATTATTATTATTACCTACTGCCGAGTAGGTACATTGATAATGTATCACTGACTCGAATACAACCTTGCATACTTATTTATTTATGGCTTTTAAGGAACCCTGAGGTTCATTGCCGCCCTCACATAACTCCCCCATCGGTCCCTATCCTGTGCTACATTAATCCAGTCTCTATCATCATATCCCACCTCCCTCAAATCCATTTTAATATTATCCTCCGATCTACGTCTCGGCCTCCCCAAAGGTCTTTTTCCCTCCCGCCTCTCAACTAACACTCTACATGCATTTCTGGATTCGCCCATACGTGCTACATGCCCTGCCCATCTCAAACATCTGGAATTAATGTTTCTAATTATGTCATGTGAATAATACAATGCATGCAGTTCTGCGTTGTGTAACTTTCTCCATTCTCCTCTCAGCCCCAAATATTTTCCTAAGAACCTTGTTTTCAAACACTCTTAATCTCTGTTCCTCTCTCAAAGTGAGAGTCCAAGTTTCACAACCATATAGAGCAACCGGTAATATAACTGTTTTATAAATTCTAACTTTTAGATTTTTTGACAGCAGACTAGATGACAAAAGCTTTTCAACCGAATAATAACAGGCATTTCCCATATTTGTTTTGTTTTAATTTCCTCTCGAGTGTCATTTATATTTATTACTCGTTGCTCCAAGATATTTGAATTTTTCAACCTCTTCGAAGGATAAATGTCCAACTTCTATATTTCCATTTCGTACAATATTCTGGTCACGAAACGAATACAACCTCTGAATAAAATTAATAAATCTACTACGAGTGCAATGATAAAGGCAGAATGAGATGAAGAGACAAAATACTAAAAAAAAAATCTACAATATTAACCGTAAACAGTCATAAATAGACCTCGAACTATAGAGTTTGATGTAACTAGCTCTGAGCGAAAACTTCCAACTGGAATATCAAAGCAACAATCGTCGCGCTTGTTTGGGAGAGCGTCACCGAAACTTCTCGTTTAATTCGTTCAGAGTATAGAGAGTGTCTATAAAGTAACTATCTATTTTCGGCACTTTTAAGCTACATATTTCTTACTGAAGATTGTGATCAGGAATGAATAAAGAAGAACGTATCCTGGTCATGGCGCTTCGTATCCAAAGACAAATGTGCAGTGTTATCCGAGAGAGATTTCAGCGAGGTTTCAACAAACGAGGACCTACCGATAAAGTTATACGTGAGGTGTTTCGTAAATTTTACGCAACGGAATCTGTTTTTGATGCGAAAGAAAGTGGGGTCCCAGTACACCGGACCAAAGTGTTGCTTTGACACTTGAACTGTTTGAAGAGGAACCAAGCATATCACTTCGCAGAGCATCCGAGAGATTTCAGATTTCCAGAGCAACTGTCCATAAGATCTTGAAGGCAGGATTAGAGAAGTAGGCCTACCACGTTCAGATCCAAATGATCTTCATGAAGATTACCCAACTACGGTACAGAAGTAGTTGGTCAGATTGGTTATGAACGTTTGATGGGGCACATTCTGTTTAGTGACGAGGCTATCTTCCACACTTGTGAATTTGTCATTCCAAGCCATACATTAACCATAGGAAAATTCATTTTCACAAGTCTAAGGCCATTTTTTCTTTGTGGAAAAAACAGTAATTGGGACTGTTTACCTTGATGTGCCCCAGCAATTCCTAGAGCCACAGTTGCTTCAAGATGATATTCATAATGTGTTTCAGCAGGATGGAGCACCACCATGTCAATATGCAGCTATTGTCCGGGACTAACTCAGTGATCAGTTTCCAAATCTTGGATTGGGCGGAGTGGTGACAGACTATCACCGGATTTAACTCCGTTAGATTTCTTTGTCTGAGGCTTTGTAAAATCCAAAGTGTATCTAACAAGTAACTTTTTCTATATCTTCAGGCTAAAGATTACACCTTGTATCAGTTAATATTTTTTAATACGATGGCAAAAGTGTCGAGTTGCAGAAAGAGAAGAAATTAACTAGACAGCAACATTGATGGTTGAAACCCGTTCAAAAGATTACTTTACACGTATATAAGTACACTTGGCAACACTGAAATACTTTCGCTGGTTTTCAAAGAATCGATGAAGAATTTTCTTTTGGCTTCATTTTCGCCACGAGTTCAGTGACTATGAAGGGGAGTTTGAAGTTTTTACTTGCTATAGAGAATGTTGGGATATTAGTTGAATGGGTGACTTGAGAGTTTTTCAAGTGTTTCTTGGAAAACACCTCTTTGTCTCCTTACGTCTGGAAAGCCTGGTTCGGTATTAACTATAGAAATCGGAGAAAAGTCTTCCTAAATATTAAAAAAATATATATTTTTATGGATTAAGAAAATTTCACCAAAGGATTGTAGAATATGAAAATTACTTTAGCGTTTATAGTCCGCCGAGTTAGCTCTGTGATAGCGTGTCTGCCTCCAGACTAGCCGCCCCGGGTTCTATCCCCAGCAGGGTCAGAAATCTTCATGTAAAATTTCTACCTTGGGACTAGGAGAGATGGCGGTGCACGACCTCTAATCACTAGATTGTTGATAGTGATTCGTCCGTCGGATGGGGACGTTAAGCATGATGGCGGTCCCCTTGGTGCTATTCGACGGGAGTAGGCTACGTGGCGGCACCGGGTACTACCTTCTCTCTTCCTCATCTTCATCATCGTCACTCATTCCATACACTACACTTACACAAACACTTACACATACTCACCCTAGTACTCTCCAGAGATACATCATGCATAACATGGTCCACCGAAGTGGTGTAAAACTAGAAAATGGGTCACAGCTCTCCTTCTATCCGTAGTATGTATTCTACATATCGTGAATCATGGAAATTCTTGTTCCCATATCGCATATCGCCAACAGAAATGGATTAGAACTTTAGAACATAAAATTTCATGTTTGTCCTGTCTGTGATTGTAATAAGGATGGCAGTATGTCAGGATTTTTGGTCATGGTGAAAAACATGGCGGTTGGTGGTGATGGATAGTAGTGGCAAAAAATCCTTGTAAAGTTTGTTGTATACTTTTCTTATCAAGCGCCTGCCAAGTCATGGGTAGGCTTCATATCTGACCACTGTGTCGGAGAAGTTGCCGGTCTGAACGGCGCTAGAGAATTCATAAGAAAGGAAATTAAGAGTCAGTGGTTTCCGAGAACTAGGGAGCGCACCCCTCAAAGAGGGTTGGCACCCTGTTTCTTAAGCGAGATGTTCTCAAGTTGTGACAGTCCTCCCTTCTTGGAACTTGTAAATAATTGTTGCGGTTGAGCCAAGTCACGATAGTTTCGAGAAGACTGTTGAAACACATCAATCTGAGCAACCCTTGTGCGGGTGCAACCGTTGCTGAGTTGAGTTTTCACAAAAAGGAGAACGCAGTTCGGTATTGGATCTTGTGCAATTTTGTGATGGAAGAGGCAGGTGTCCAGTTTTCTCCAGCTACTTTTGTTTCTTTTCGCTTTTTTTTTTTAGGTACGTCGTATTGTGACGCTGTAAAAAGTCTGTTGGAAGATTTTCTCAAAACTTCAGAGTTTCAGCCTCTCTGATAAAAACACAGACAAAAAAATATTAGTTTTCGACTGCTATCTGTCCAATCGTCTCCTTAAATCACCTTCATTCTCTATTTGCTTCATTGCCCTCCCTCTCCCTCTCCCTCTCTCTCTCTCTTTTTTTTTTCCTTCACCTTCATCTCTGTTTCTTTTCCTATCACACACATCCGAGCTCAGTCCGCCGAGTTAGCTCTGTGGTAGCCTGTCTGCCTCCAGACTAGCCGGGTTCGATTCCCTGTGTAAAATTTTACCTCGCGACTAGGAGAGATGGCGGCGCACAATTTCTAATCACTAAATTGTGCAACCAATATGCCTGGGTTAAATCCAAAATCTCTCCGCAGTGCATATGAAGAGTCCACTGCAAGAATGATGGATGTCACTTTCTTGTCGAAAATGAACCAAGACCGTCAATGCATAGCTTAAGACATATATAACGTACATAGAGAGTTATATGGCATTAACACTGATAGTCACTGTCCAGTAATGATCGGAAAATCACAGTTAAGCTTTGAGCGCTAAGCATTTCAAACTTTCAATTGCTTCTCCTGCAAAATGTATTCCAAATGACATCCATCATTCTTGTAGTGGACTCTTCATATGTCACTGTTGATAATGATTCGTCCGTCGAATGGGGATGTTAAACCTGGCGGCTCCCTTGATGCTATTCGACAGGAGTAGGCTACGTGACGTCACCGGGTTTTCCCTTCTCCCTTCCTCACCACCATCATCATCTTCACGCATACCCTACACTACACTTAAGGCCCATTCACAATGAAAATTAAACATAACCGTAACATAAACACAGAAGTTTGCGCCCAGGCTACCAAATGGGATTATTCACAATGATTCACATAAGCATTGACACAAACATTACCGTAAGACGTTAACATGAAAGTTTGCAAACTCCAAACTTCCATGTTTATGCTTATGTGATTTGCAAACAGAACACAATCGTGGAGCGCTGAAGTATACGACAGAATATGAGGAAATGGCGTCGTTATGTTTCCATGGTTACCAAGTATGTTTGCTGTTATGTATATGTTCCCATCGTGAATGATGGTATGACTTCTTGATTTTACCGTAACATTTATATTCTTAAGTTAACGCTTACGTTATGTTTAATTTTCATTGTGAATGAGCCTTTACACCAACACTTAACACGACATAACTCTTCAGATACACATCATGCGTAACGTGACCCGCCGAAGTGGTGTGCAACTTGAAAATGGGTCACAGCCCTGTCCTCTGTCCGCAATATGTGGAACCCGAATCATGCAAGTGAAGTGGGGAAGGCATTAGATACACACACATCCGAGCTCGAGACGAAATTAAATGTATTAATTGTTTAAATTAAATAAGCCTAGGCTTAGGGAAGATGTACGAAAATTATTGTAAGTTGTGTAGATACAGTTAAAAGTTGAATTTCCCTAGAACCTGATTTTTCAATTCTTGAACCTTCTTCTTCACGTAGCAGTTGTTATTTTTTTAATTTAAAAAAAAACAGCAAGATTTCATAACGACAGAGTGGGTAGGTCTGTATGTTGAAATGCTGTTATTACTGCATCTGTCGGGAATAAGATGTCTGCAATTCCAAACGCGCTGTGGGCCAGTGCAGGGATGACCAACCGGCTGTTAGAGCTGTCCAGTTATCAGCGTCTTCTGTTAATTTGATGTTGATAATTATACATTAAAATATACAGAATGAGACAGAAATCATGTTACATAGGAACAGTTACAGTATATGTTCAATATAAGAACCATATGCTTGAATGCATATCTCCGTTTTATGCTCTTAGTTGCAGTTAATATGTGTTAGTGGTGAGGGTGATTTGTGACATGGTTTCTGTGATCCTTTCTTTGAGGTGGTCCAACCTGTTAATTTTCTCAGCGTACATGATAGCCGTTGTTTCTCCACAAGTATAAAAGAACAGAGGTGTTGGTCTGGCGCTCGTGGTGGCCATTCAACGGGACCTCGACGACTTATCCACCTTCCTGGAAACTTCTTATAACAACGAATGAATTTGATTACCATAATGAGGTGGGGCAGTGTCTTGTAGAAACATGTCGGGAAAATTCTCTTGTTCATTCAGGATGGTCTGGGAAACAGGTAGGCCTATTTCCTTGTAATTTTGAGCACAGAGATTACCTTCTATGAAAAGAGGCCCAACGACTGTTGGTCTCCACATGCCTCATCAAACCATTAACTTTTGTGTCCCCTGCATTTTGGACGAATCCATCCAATTGAGGTTGATATCGCTCCAGTGCAGCAAATTTTGCTTAATGACTTCACTGTTAATGTAAAAATTGGCGTCATCACTGAACAAAATGAAAGAAAGAAAAGTGACAATTTCCCTATGTAACCTGACTTCTACTTCACCGCGCATTTAGAAGTTGACAATGTATCTTTGTCTTATCTTATTTTATTTCCTGTCCCTTCCATTATCCGTTCCCTTCGTTATACTTTCTACCTTATCTTTATTCTTTTTTTCTACCCTCCCGCTTTACTTTTGTTTTTCTCATAATTTTCCTTTTTTCTTTATTGCTCTTATTTTGTTCATGTCTCCCTTCCTCTTTAATTCTTTCTGTTTCTCAGTTTCCTGTGGCTCCATTTTTATTCCTCAACCTTCGCCTTTTTATCTTCCTTTCTTCCCCCCCCTCTCTCTCTCTCTCTCCATTCATATTCTCCTTTCCTCCACGTCGTCCTCCTCCTGTCTCGCCTTTTTTCCCCCACATTCCACCCTTCTTTCCTTCTTTCTACCACTTCATTTTTGTTTCCAGTTTTTCCCCTTTAATGTACCATTTTAAACTGTAATTACTATACTGACGATCGAGAACACGTGGCAATAAAATAATACAGGGTGCAAGTGTTACAACTGTGCGTATTAAAGGGGGGGGCAATAAAATACATAACAATAAATTAAAAAAAACCTATTATGCGTTTTGTAATTAAATGCTTAGTTTGGCAACAGTGCACCGCCGACTCACCTACGAATAGACACGAACTCAGGTCTGAATAGCGGCATTCTGTCCCACAGTCACTGCAGCAGGGTTGCCAGACTTCCTAATGATAGGAAATAACGATATCGGTACGTGTCACTCTTTTTATTAAATAATTTTCAAGAAGATCGTTCGTTTTATAGAAAAACTTCAAAGAGATAAAAATTCCTTATCAGTTTCTCTAATGATAAGAGTAAAAATCAGAATCGTGCTGATAACACATATCAAGTAAAACGGTGTTAACATTTAGGAAGAAATAATTTTTCTTCTGAGAAAAGTGCAGTATTACAGTAGAAATAATTGATGACGTACAGATATTTTCTAAGTCCCAGAAAGGAGGCACTGCGCATGATCAGAGGACGAACGAACAGGTTCACAAGCGAGCTACTAATCGAGGTAAAAACATTCGTTCTGTTTCGATATATGTCGCCCCAAAGTAGCTAGAAACAAGTGCCAGGGAAAAGAATTTAGCCTAAATACATGGGTTGCAAATAAAGAAGTGGCAACACTGCCGGGAATGGTTCATGCGCATTCACATGCGATACAAAACAACACTAGTGATCGTAGTTGGGGATATTGTCGATGTATTAAAGGATGAAACGGTTGCTATGACAACAGATGTTGTTGTTGTGCGTGGTTAAATGTAGAGCACTACTTTCAACTGCTGTAATGCATGTTTACTAAACTTGGAGGAGCGATCGTGGATAAAACTCGAGGTAGCCCGTGGTAGAAATGCACGCTAATGTCATCAAGAATTACTTGAAACTTGTGACAACGATGCGCTACCGTATCGGATGGTTGCAAGATGGGGTCTCTACATTTCGTACGAGTCGGAATGCTACGGCACATGTGACTCGCACAGGTCGCTCGCCCATTATCTGCTTCTGATTTTATGTGATTCTTATTTGATTCTAACGACATTAATATCTATTCCACTTTGTTTATTTTTATTTCATTAGGTAAATTTTTATTCAACTACCTCTTTTGATCTCATTATGTAAATCGTATCTGTATGTAATTTCTTAAATCCGATTCAGTTGTATGTTCAACTATGTAAGCAAGTTTTAATCCTGGTTGAGTGTAAGAGAACACCCTACGGCCTTAACTCTGCCAGGTTAAATAAAGCATTATTATTATTATTATTATTATTATTATTATTATTATTATTATTATTATTATTATTATACTCTATCCAAAGAATAAACTGTTAAAATCTGTAGAATCATGATGGACTGCGAATGACAGCGACAACCTAAGTACCCGGAGAATACTTGCGTCACATATTCTTGTTCATCCTCCATTTTACAGTATTTTTGGGGTATGGAACTGATGTGCGACTGGACCTGTTCACAGATTCACTGTGGGTTGGGCAGCCCTGACCTATGGTTTTCTTGTCAACAATCTGCCTCGATATTACCGTAATTTTGCTGGTCTGTATGTGGCCGGAGCACAAATCCTCAGCAGACCGTGACGTGTACCATTGAAATCACCCACCATGGCAACAGTAACCTGCTTGCATATATAAATGTTAGGTAGATGACGCGGTGAAAGTAATATGTAGTCCTACGTGTCATAACCGAAAACCTATTCCGATCGTAGATTTACAAGCAGTAATTTTGACCAGGCGATCTTGATAAACGGTGCTGTGTAAATAACTCGAATTTCTAAATGATAGATTACACTGGTATGCAACCATTTTACTACAGAGAAACTGTTTATATTTTTCAGTTCCCCCACTATGGATAGTTATAAAGCCCATTTCGTTTCGTCCAATTTCGTAGAATAACTTTTTTTTCTCCCGAAATTCATGAAAATGTCTAAATATTGAAATTAGTATATCCTTAGATAAATTATATTATTATTATTATTATTATTATTATTATTATTATTATTATTATTATTATTATGTTGAAGCTGGTAATTTAGCCATAATGGAATCACTAAAATATTACAAAAACATAAATTAAAAATTATGACGAAGTGTGCCTAAATTTAATTTTTCTTGCTTAATATTGCTAGGAAACTTGAAAAACAAATCACTTCATTTCAACATTTATTCGTATGCCATTTCCTGAAACTGGTAGGTATAAGCCTTAAATGTGTGTTTATTTTGTGAAAAGAAAGTTTCTTAGGTGGTGTAATAAAATTACTTATATATCAGTTAATTATATAATATAGTATTAAATTAATTATATAAAAGTAATGTTATTATTCATTGTTAATATACATTATTTTTATTAATAATTTAAGGAACGATTAGGGAAAACACGAGAATTTTACTTGAAGCAAGTAAAGCGATAGGTTTGGAAATAAATCCCGAAAAGACATGTCTCGTGAGCAGAATATTGTACGAAATTACATTTAATTCGTTCAGCCTATGTCTTGTGATATATTAAATGTGTTAATGTAGTAATAATTCTTATATATAATACAAAAATAATTGAAATGTGTTGCGGTTGTGATAAAAGTATTGAAAATTGGTTTATAGCGCCACATTGGCAGTGATAAAAGTGTCCAGTATTCGTTCAGTGGCTGGTGGATACTCTATATTGACCAATAATAATAATAATAATAATAATAATAATAATTAATAATGGTAAAAATAACACGGGCCCATATAAGTTGGCGCCACTTTTTAGGAGTAAGTGTTAATGTGTATTTGGATTAGCCTATACTTATCGAATGAAATGACTATAAAGATGGACGAATTTGTAAGAAAAGGCAATGCACAGCTTCTAATTAAATATAAATTCATTCATGGCTACGAATGTTTTGAGTAATAGACTACTGTTGCTCAGAAAAATGTGGGAAGTTGCTTTAAAGTATCCTGTTCTAAGAAAGGTACATAAACTTCACAATGCAAAAATTCCGGCCACGCCTTCATTGTTACGTAAATCCGCACTTCCTGTCTTGTGAGATTCTTCAGGCCTCCCAGATTTCCCTCTTCACGGTATGTAGTTATTCTTGGATATTCCTTTTGTAATGCAAATATTTAACTTTCATTTTAAATTACAGAGTTCAATCCGAGCCATGGTTATGCGACTGCAATGGAATAGTGACGAAGTAAAGTAGATGGGAAATACAGTACTAAAAGTGTTTAAAAAACGATTATTTACCTCTCTTCCGAATATGTCTGTGCTGCATATCAACACAGATTCCCTTTAATGAGAAAAAAGGTACAATATTACCGTTACTGTTCATGATGATGGAAAAGAACAACAGACGGCTGATGAGAGATTGTATAACCAAAATTAGCTGTGCTTGGAATGAAACTTTTGTTGTAGAAATCTTTTGAGTGGTTGTTGTTGTTATATTATTATTATTATTATTATTATTATTATTATTGTTCGTAATGTACTCTACGCGCCAAATAAACAGTAGGGCCTACTGGAATTATTACTCGGTACTGCGCATATTTGTCAAGCAACCAGCGATTTACTTGGAAGAAAAATATTTACGCTTTAGAAATCCTCACGTCTCCAACAAGCATACATTTTTATTTTCTGGATCGGCGTTCCGGTGTGTTCCGGTCAAATTGAACTACTGCTAGCAACCAAGTATTTATTTGCGGGATATTAATTTTATTTAGGCCTATTATGTCTTTGTTTTAATTTATAGACTATTCAAAGGAACATTTATTTATGTTGTGTTCTTTTTAAGTGTGCTGATATTTCAGGAACAGACGAAATATTTAAAATTAAACAAAAATACATGTAGAATACATAATTTTGAAACGGTAAGCTAAGTATCAGATTTATTTCACTTTGTTGCCAAAATCGAAACAAGTCTCTAGATCTCACAGAGCATGTACGCAGTGCTGAAATCTGCCGACCACTGCTGTAGACTGTTCCGATGGCCCTACATTAAACACCTAAAGTCTTTTCATTTTAAATATCATCGGTTGAGACAATGTATTATAAACATGAGAAAAATATATCACCCGGTACATTAAATATTACTAATGTGATATACTGTATTCGTACCGACGGATATTCCCGGAACTAATCCATCGTTCTACGTGGCGGCATATTCGTAGTCGCTTTAGAAATGGGCTTCTGGCGCCCTCAGAAAAGTGCACACGTAGTGTATATTAAATGACTATAATTGTTTTGACGCTACTTAATATTATCTACTTCGTGACTATAATATTTTGTCTGGGCGCATGTAATATTTAACTTAACATAATTAACTAACAGAGACTGACTCTTAGCATTACAACTAGGCAACGTTGCTTAAGGGGACACGCTACTGAGATTTCTAATCGCCACAATTTTGATTGTAAGTTTTTGAAATTTTAAAATCGAGTAGATGTTGATGAGTTACATGTGCACAATTATTTTCAAAATTGTATGTTGAAAAATGTACTTGGCAAAAAATAAAATATAAAAAAGTGTTTATAATTTTAGTAAACAAATATCTGAGTCTCATATAAAGATAATTTGTTTCTTAAACTTTTAAAATGATGCTAATACTACCTACAATGAAATGGTGCATGGGTTTGTTCCTAGTCAATACAGTTCATCAGTAAAAAAAAAAAAATAAATTTTAACATTGACCAAAATTGACGAAAACTCAGTAGCGTGTCCCCTTAAGCGCGAATAGTTTTTTTGTTGTAGGCGGGTAAAAAACCGTGGCATTCGTGAACTAAATCGGATGAAAAAGGGTATAGTAGGCCTATGTACTGTAATAATATAATAATTTTTATTGTCATTGAATGAAAAACTTCACTATCAATGTTACAATCTTATTGCAATACATTTCATAGATATACAAAAATAAAATTAAATTATTAAAACAATGTAGATATTTATCAAATTATATAATATAAAGCTAAAAGTTCTATATTTACTAGATAAAAGACAGTATCAAATACTAATTGTAATATGTTTAAATACTAATTGAAAATACTACAACAGAGGTTAATAATAAACTTAAAAAATGAAACATAAGGTAGTGCAATTTGCTCTGTTCATTATTACATTAAAATTTAAATATTAATTGATTCACCACTAGGTTTCATTCAAAATCTCATTACTAAAAAAAAATTAAGAAACAACCATAACATTTGAAACTGCATTATTTAAAAATGTATGTCAATTTCGAAGAACTCATTGATTGAGTAAAGTGGGTTTTTAATTAACCAGCTGTACATTTTTTTTAACTTTCATCCGGAAGAAGCTGAATGTTTATAGGGAGGTTATTAAACAATTTGATTCCAATCAACTTACAATATTTTTTGTGCGAGATCGTGCGTATTTGCTTGGTTTCCGCACAAAACCAATCCGCGGAAAGTCTAAAATTCCACATTCAGTATTCCCAACCTAACACACATAACAATTTCCCTCTTCTTACCGCTTAAGTGACATATTGATTTTACTGCTTTAGGCTTTTAACATATTATTTTTAAAGACATTCAATATAGTAATAATTATAAATTGGAAACTTACCACTGCAATTTCACCTAAATTGTATTGTTAATTATTGCTTTTAAATATTTACAAAAATTAAGTAAACTGTACAACTCCATTAAAGTTACTGCATTCGTGATGCAAGTAACATTAAGGAAGCCGTGAAAAAATCAACAGGATTCCAGACTCATCATAGACTGGGGGGAAAAAGACAGAGGTATATCACGGCCTGCTGGAGTATAGTAAACACAGAAAACATTTTAAAGCAACAATGTTGAAGATAGATATTTTTGTTTTTCAAATTTGCCGTCATTGAACAGAAACCAAGATGGAGATTTCATTGCAACTAATTAGAAATTCCTCTTTCAGGTATGTAATAAACGATCTTCGCATAAAATAATGTACGATACATGAGCGGTATGTTTTCTTTCAATTCTCGGAAATTAAAAAAGCTCAACTATGTTTCGCTTTTTCAAACTTTTCCTCGAACATGAAAACTTCAACATACCGCTCTTGTAACGCATATTAGTATTGTCACACTAAGTCTACAAAGTGGATAATCTAATAATTGCCTATTCCTCGTTCTATGATTGTGTATCTTACTTCTCATGTTAAAATCCTGCAAATGTTCTTTCATAAACACTAGAACATCGAATATGTACAGATTTATGAGAGTCTGGATACCTGTCTGTATAAACAGAGGTCTACAGTGTGTTCTACTAGTTGAGGCTTAAGTTGTAGTTAAAATGTAAGTAGGATTCGTTTTATTTTTAGGCATATGTAATACAGCGAAGTAGAAAAGAAAGTTTGACTAAAATAATACGTTTACTAATTAGCAATTATATTTAATAAGAAATGTATACACGCTGTAACAATTTGCTTCCACGTTTTTCGTGATATTGAAACAGTATATGAGCACATATTTCCTTACTGCAGAATTTCTCTGAGTCATATTATGATGACGTTGCTTGGCAACACTTAGAAACAATGCTAATTGCTTTCAGCAGACCGTTCCTAATTAATTGCGAAATGGGGAAGAATTTCTACACCTGTGTTGCATGAGAGCCGGAAATATTTTGTCGTAATGTTTACGGCAGCGCATACGTTCATTCAAGGCCCCGGCATTGTTTTTGTTGTAATGTACAGGGAAATGCATGCTTGCACTGCAGTGCTAATTGTGTTTGTTTTCTCTGTTGTGAGCTATGAAAGGAATGTCGTAACGGAAGATCGATTTTTACGACTTTCAGAAGCTTTGAGTGGTATGAATTTTAGAAAGCGAGAATTCATCCTAATTTCACTTCACTGCATTTTTAAATACCATAAACCAGGATTACTTTGACCCACTGAAATGCATTTTGAAATGTTCTTTTGCTGGTTTCTTGTAAAAATTTCGGAGATAAAGCTCCAAATTTCGTATGCGAGTGCGGGAACATTTCCTAAAAGCATTTCAACAATCATAATAGTCACTAATATAATCAGAGCTAGGAACTTCGTACCGATCTCGTTATTCAGGGTATGAGCAGCCAGGAAATGGACATACAAAACGGGCGACCTGCGCGACCAACGGTCACCTTGGAGTGCATCATGTCCATGTTAAGAACCCTTACCGCATGCGACAGGGCCACATCGGCAGTATGGAAGATGTTTGAATAACAATATGTTTTTCTACTGAAAATCTGAGCGAGATTCATTCCCTGTATAAACATAGTAAGTTTCCTAGCAATGTATGTATGTATGTATGTATGTATGTATGTATGTATGTATGTATGTATGTATGTATGTATGTATGTATGTATGTATGTATGTATGTATGTATTCGTATGTATGTATGTATGTATATATTCGTATGTATGCATAGTAGGGCATATGTATGTATGTACAGTTTATTTCCTTCTTTGGTTTTTATTTGGTATACGTTTCAATATATTTACGAAATGCATTATTTTATTATTATTACTATTATAGTACCTCCCTCATGCCAATAACTCTGCTACAGAAAAGAATAATAAAAATATGCCTTAATAAACCTCTTGGTTATCCTTCAGAGCTGCTGTATTCAGAATTTAAAGTATTTGACTTCCATCAAATTTATAATAATGTATTACCGAATTTCGTACATAAAAACCGAAACATATTTAATTTATATTCACATAAATATAAAATCAAAAGATCAGACAACATACGCTTGACAGTTCCTAAATGTACTACAACTGTAGCATATAATCAGAGTAGCAACTTCGGTCCAAGGCTTTATAACATGGTAATAGATAAATTCCCAAACATACAATTTGCTAATGCTCCTTATTTCAAAAATCTGTTTAAAAAATTGCTGTTAACAGAGAAAATTTAAAGTTAAATTATTGTGATGTGTTTTTTTTCTTATTTTTTTCTTTTATTACTTTTTACTCTGTTATTCAACAAAATGTCTTAACATTAACTTATGTGGAATGCCCCCTAAACACAAGTATGTAACTTACTCTTTCTGGGGGTGCTAGAGCGTTCTTATATTAAAAAAAATCAATATGTATCTTTGTTCTGGCAATAAAGTATTATTATTATTATTATTATTATTATTATTATTGAATAAATAAAATAAAAATAAAATTATTATTATTATTATTATTATTATTATTATTATTATTATTATTATTAACCTATTGTTTTGCATCATTTCAGTAAACGTTACACTCCATGTTATGTTTATAGGTTAAATTATGTAAATATGTAAAGAGCAATATTGTATCAATGTCAATCTATATGTATGTAACAATTTGTGTAGTTGTACATAAACATAATTATGTAACTAGCTGTGCATTTACGAAGTCCCATAGGTCTTTCTTTTCCGGAAATAAGAATACCGGTATTGCCCTGACGACGAGTTTGTTTTCCTTTCCACTGTACTTTCCTATTTCTATGAGTAGCTGTTTCGATGCGTTGACGACGTCGCACCTGGTTAGTCGTACATTGCATTGGACGATAGCGATCGGTACGAAGTTTCTAGCTCTGCTGATAATAGTACATGTGATAAAGCTTAATTCAAAGCTGTGGGCCAAAGTTACCTGGCACATGGGGTTATTTTAACCCACCTATGTTTTCTCATATATAACCATAGTAAAATTAAACTGAGTCAATGTAATACAGCACCTGGGAAATTGAACTACAAACTGGCAATAATATTCTTAAAAATAAGTCTGGCTAAAACATGAAAGATACTTATTTTGAGACAAATATTTACACCTTTCCAATGTTTTATGCTACAAATTGTTTACAATAAAATGTCTAAAATGGTGTGGCACGAAGTACACAAAGATACATTATATTGATAAGGCTGCAAAACAAAATAAAGAAAACAAAACTACAGATCTTTTATATTCAGTTGACGCCTTGAAGACTGAGAAAGTCCCTCTTCAATTGTTTGGGGGGGGGGGTTATTTTCTTTTCCACTGGTAAAATAAAATGTTCTTCTGTTGGGGCCATACCTAATACCGACCAGTAGGTCTTGCATGCATATAGTCAGCATAAATTCCATTTTCGTGATGACAGCTGGATATAACAGGCTTTTCCAAGTTACACAAAGTTTCTAACATCCAATGATTGCGTATATAAATTTCAGTGTTCTGACATGACCTGCAGAGAGTTACAACGAAAGAAAATTTAGCACTAGGGATTACTTTGACTTGAAAAAAATGTTGTTGCAGAAAATACACTTACTTGATTTTTTTTCAATCACCGGTATCAATTGGGAAGGAGAAAGTATACACAATATTAATTTACTACTTCTACAACAACAAATGCCATGAACATCACAGGTGTCCAACAAAGGTCGTTAAAGACAATCCTGATAACGGGAGTTATTCTTAAAATATCTGTCTATCGTATGGCGCGTAGAAATAAATAATGTGGATGAAACTCGCAGTGCGAAAAAATTTTGAAACTTTTTATCGTGTGTGGGCCAAAGTAACACGCGCTGGGCCAATCTAACTCTAGTTTGCGGTGTTGCATACTAAAATTTTTTAAATATTTTCGTTGTTGTTTTTCTCATAAAAAACATTTATTCTTGATTTGTATTATAAGGGTTTGGACTATTGGTTTCTGAACTCGGGTTTTTAAAGAGAGATCACATTTTATATAAACAGTTTTAGTTAACGGCTTCTTTCCAAATCAGAGCGGAATTTACTGGTTAGATTGTTTGAGGTTTGTTGCGAATAAAACAGATGCGGTTATACTTCCACCGGATATTTCCGTTTCCTTCTTAATTCCACTTTATCTCTATTATCCATGTACAGTTTTAAATATACACAAAATAAAAATTGCAGTTATATCATCGTCTGTACACAGTGTCTGTAGTTCAAAATGAACGTTAAGTAAAGAAATAGTCGCAACACTTCATAGTTTCTGAATAGTGCCCCTGATTTTAAAACGGATGTTTAATGTATGGTTAAATTGCCATCTCATCTCTAAATAGTTTCCGTAATTTAAAGTAGATTTTAAATATAGACAATTGCTATCTCATATACTCTGTGTAGCCTCCGTAGTTTAAAACTGTGTTAAATGTAGAATTATAATAATCATCTCATCGTTCCTAAATAGCCTCCTTAGTTTAAAACAGACTTAAATATACAAATGCAGTTGCCATCTCATAGCCTCTAAATAGACTCCGTGGTTTAAAACAGATGTTAAATGTAGAATTGCATTTGTCATCTCATCGTCTCTAAATAATAGCTTCTTCAGTTTAAAAACGGACGTTAAATTAGAATTACAATTTCCATCTCGTAGTTTCTAAATAGCCTCCGTATTTTAAAACATGTTAAATGTAGAATTGCATTTGCCATCTCATCGTCTGTAAATAATAGCGGACGTTAATAGAATTACAGTTGCCATCTCATAGTTTCTAAACAGCTTCCGTAGTTTAAAACAGATATTGAATATAGAATTGCATTTGTCATCTCATCGTCTCTAAATAATAGCTTCCTTAGTTTAAAAGCGGACGTTAAATTAGAATTACAATTGCCATCTCATAGTTTCTAAATAGTCTCCGTAGTTTAAAATGGAATTGCATTTGTCGTCTCATTGTCTCTAAAATAATAGCTTCCTCAGTTTAAAAACGGACGTTAAATTAGAATTACAATTGCCATCTCATAGTTTCTAAATAGCCTCCGTAGTTTAAAACAGATGTTAAATATAGAATTGCATTTGTCATCTCATCGTATCTAAATAATAGCTTTCTCAGTTTAAAAACGGACGTTAAATTAGAATTACAATTGCCATATCATAGTTTCTAATAGTCTACGTAGTTTAAAACAGATGTTAAATATAGAATTTGAATTACCATACATCTCTAAATTGCCTCCATAGTTTAATACGAATATTAAATATAGAATTGCAATAATTACCATCTCATCCTCTACATAGCCTTTGTAGTTTAAAACTGATTTGTGAGGCGGAAAACGAAAAGGGACTTCTTGTCGGAGAAGTAAAATTTTCAGTTTAATGTTATGTTCTACAGAAAGAGTCGTCGCTATGGTCTGCTTATTTCCATTCATAGCCTCCTGAGTCCCGAGATGTGTGTTGTTTTATTTTCAAGGTTCAATATAATTCTACACTTTAAAAAAAAGTCACTGACATGAAGCAAAATGCTGAAAAAATCTGCAGGTTATAGTTACGGCACAAATACAGGTATATTATACTAAGCGAGTCTCTGTACATACATCTTATATCATAATCATGTATGAAGTAGAGTATAGTATACTCTCAGGACTCAGGAGGATAGGAAGTGTGCCAACAGTTTGTTCCTAAGCGAACGATTGCTGGTTTAATGTTTAATGTTAAACTCTTGTCTAATGTTATTGCTTCCCGAAGTCTGTAGTGTCTTATTTAGTGTTAAACGTATCCTAGCGGCTTCTCTTTATAGTAAGAGGGAATGTTTTGGAACCATAAAGGAATCTTGGAAGAACCATTGTTTTCAAACTTTTCTAACTTCCCTTGGCATTATTAATTATGCTTATTGTGTCTGTTATGTGCTTAATAAGTTGTGACTGACACATTGCACTATAAGTGATTGAAGTTACAATAATAATAGTAGTAGTAGTTACTGGCTTTTAAGGAACCCGGAGGTTCATTGCCGCCCTCACATAAGCCCGCCATTGGTCCCTATCCTGAGCAAGATTAATCCAGTCCCTACCATCATATCCCAACTCCCTGAAATCCATTTTAATATTATCTTCCCATCTACGACTCGGCCTTCCCAAAGGTCTTTTCCCCTCTGGCCTCCCAACTAACACTCTATATGAATTTCTGGATTCGCCCATACGTGCTACATGCCCAGCCCATCTCAAACGTCTGGATTTAATGTTCCTAATTATGTCAGATGAAGGATACAATGCGTGCAGCTCTGCGTTGTGTAACTTTCTCCATTCTCCTGTAACTTCATCCCTCTTAGCCCCAAATATTTTCCTAAGAACCTTATTCTCAAAAACCCTCAATCTCTGTTCCTCTCTCAAAGTGAGAGTCCAAGTTTCACAGCCATACAGAACAACCGGTAATATAAGTGTTTTATAAATTCTAACTTTCAGATTTTTTTACAGCAGACTAGATGACAAAAGCTTTTCAACCAAATAATAACAGCCATTTCCCATATTTATTCTGCGTTTAATTTCCTCCCGAGTGTCATTTACATTTGTTACTGTTGCTTCAAGATATTTGAATTTTTCCACCTCTTCGAAGGATAAATCTCCAACTTTTATAGTTCCATTTCGTACAATATTCTGATCACGAGACATAATCATATACAGGGACATCATTTTATTTTTACTTACATTTTTAATATTAACCTGGCTATACCTTTACAGAACCGGAAACACAGTTTGCTATCCCCTTCTACGACTGTAGTTCAATGATACTGGCGTAAAACACAAACAAATCACTCTACTAGGTATAGGAGGGACGAAAAATAGTTCATCCATTTACGTAAACTAGAAAATATCGCGATTTTGAGTTCGATAATTTTCATTAGGTTTTTGTTTACCTAATCAAAATACAGTACTGTATTAAGAATAAATGTTTTTACTCACGAACTGAGTTACCCATGCGAACGTATTCATTATGCAGTGTATATTATACTGTCTACAGCAATATAGAGAAAGAAGTTAAATTGAAAAATAATAATATGGATATTTAAACACATTTTTGAAAATGGTGGCCGTTCATTTCGATACAGGTTTCAGTTCTTTTGTGCATATTATCGCACTATAGACTATTCCAATTGCCAGTTTCGCCCTTCGTACTAGTAACTCATGTTGAAATAACTCTGTACGTACTCTATAAAAGAGTACCTTACGTAATGTAAATTCAATCTTCACTTCTGCCTATCCGCACAGATAAAATTACTCAGACATGCTATCTACTGTCCGTCCAAGTGGTTATGCTGCAGGATCGTAGAAAGAGGGGAAATCACGTGACAGTTAATTACTTAACGAGGCCCTTTTACTTAAGTTATTTTAAACAGTTGTATAATATTACGTAAACGTCCAATTCCTAACAGAAATTAATGTTTCCAGAAAAGAGCTAAGACAGCCCAGTTTTTAAAGAGGGGCGAGCAGAAGCAGGTGGGGGAAATCGGGATACGACGTAGGCATACGGACAGTACCTGTGCGAAAATATGATTCAATACTGAAAGCTTTTTCGTCACTGGAAAACGCGAACATATTTCTGGAACGTACTATACTCACTCAGTGCTGTTTACTATATGCGACCTTGGTTCTGTGTGGAGGAAAGTACTGTTGGAACTTCATTAATAGAAGGGGGTGGGAGTGAAGTAAATTTAAAAACTCAGGTACAATAAAAATTGAAGTAAAAATAAAATGATGTCCCTGTACTTAGTCTTTTCGGGATTTACTTCCAACCCTATCTCTTTACTTGCTTCAAGTAGAATTTCCGCGTTTTCCCTAATCGTTTGTGGATTTTCTCCTAACATATTCACGTCATCTGCATAGACAAGAAGCTGATGTAACCCGTTCAATTTCAAACCCTCTAATAATAATAATAATAATAATAATAATAATAATCCGTGACGCAACAGCCCGTGAAGGGCCTAGACCGACCAGCCGGCTGCTGGCCTCACGCCCACATGCCGGAGCAGAGGTGGACGATCATCCAACCAGAATGGAGGTATCGTGTGGTTAGCACGATGATCCACCCAGCCGTTATAGCTGGTATTCGCAACCGGATTTCGCTACCTATCGTAGCTCCCCAAGTGCATCACGATGCTGGGTGGGCACCGGTCCCATACACTGGCCGAAATGTCAATAGAAAATTTCTTCCCCCATGAGGACTCGAACCAGCGCGCATTCCGTAACGCGAGTCCTAGGCAAATAATAATAATAATAATAATAATAATAATAATAATAATAATAATAATACAAACAACTTTTCTCGCGGCTCATATCTACAGTAGGTTCTACCTTCTTGCACAAACTTGAATTAGAATGTAAATTTGTCTTTCATCTGTTAAAAGACAAATATCTTTCGTCACCACGTGAGCGATGATGTTGGAAGTGAAGTGACGTAATTACAGACGTCACGTATGGATATAGCGCTACCGAGATGTGGGCCCAATCGTGTTTGCCTGCGGCCTTTGGCGTATAGTTGTGATTGTGAAATGTTTTCGTGTCGCAAGCGATGCCTCCAGAATATCGATGACTTTATTTGGGCAAATTCTGCATCGCCTTCACCCCGCGGCCGAACATCAAGGCCTTCCCTGGAGTCATTCAACGCCAGGTGTTGCAGGCTGGGAAGTTCATTGTCGAAGACCTTGCGAACCACTCTCTCGTTCTACGTGTTACGTGTCAATGTTGTAAAGGTATTTAAAATACGAGTATGTAAACAGCACGGACAGCTGAAGCAATTAAAGCAGCGGTGACCAAAGCGGGTGTCGTGATTACATCGTGTAATCAAATCACAGACATTCAAACGGGTACGAGGAGTTTCCTGTACATTGCTGTATGTTTCATTCACGTACCTAAGACAAGCAGTGGCGGTGTCATGTCGCTCTATAAACTCTGTCTCTACAAGCAGTAAGAGGTGGTTTCGTAAAGAATGAGGAAAACTTTTTTGTTGTTCTGTCGGACAAAAGTAATATGTTTACTTTGCTCAACGGTGCAATTAGGAGTACCGTATATAGAAACATTAATTGCCACGCTGAGTAATGTATTATTATTATTATTATTATTATTATTATTATTATTATTATTATTATTACTGATCACTATGTGTTTCTATAATTCTTCTGTACCTGCATGAATATTGATAGTTTCAGATCTTCTCGCTAGAAAGATAAAATTATTAGGTTTTATCTCAGTTTTAATCTTATTCTTTATATGAGGGTAACTATTTATTAGTTATTCATTTAATAATAATATTGTAGAAAAACTGATTCAGTGCTATGTGCCAACGAACTGTTAAACACCAGGAATTGACATGTCTTAAATCATAGCCAGGAAGAGAAAGATGAGATAAATAAATGTAAGGAAGTCAGCTACCTAATGGGGTTTGAAATATCTCGTGCTCTAAAGCTTTTTAATAGAACAGAATTTCTCAAAAGAGTAATGATTAAAATAGCTTAAATAACTTGTCCATAAGAAGTTTTTAATTTTGAAAAACTACGAATTTCTCGACCAAGTATCGAGAGAAGAATTTAGAAAATTCTTGATTACTGTATATTCAAGAGAAAGGTTAAAAAAAAGAAGCAAAAAAAATCGTACATTATTCACTGGCTCTTGATGACAGCAGTGACATTACTGATGCAGCAAGGCTTGAGATATTATCCGCGGGATTGCTCAGATGTTAGTACAGGACCCACCACTGGTTGTAGTTTTCATGCCAAGTACCTTTCCTCCTTCTCCTTACTTCAGAGGCTGTCTGCCGCATGTTATCATTGCAGTTCGAGTTTTGGTCACCGCTGAATTAAAGGGAGAACGAATAACGGACTGAAATAAAGCCACACGGGAGGAAGAAAATTAAATGAGGTAGAAAGTAACAAATGGACGGAAGGAAGAAAGTGAATAAAGAAAGGAAGAAAATAAATAAGAAAAAAAGTGACAGTGCATTCACAGGATCTCTGTAATTGAGAGTAACTTTTATTTTGTTAGTTGGGTGTTACTGTGATATTTAGATTTTAAGAATTGCTTTTTATTTATAAGGATTGTGAGTGATTGAGAGTGAATTAAATTTAATACAGTTTCTGTGTGATATGTGAATGATTATTTTTATTTATTTATTTATTCATTGTTTATATACCATATATATCAGCACAAGTGAAGTATTTAGAATGATCTGAATTGCTTTCTTGGATAGCCATTAGTATGGGTCTATGATAAGGAAAATAAGAAATATAAATCATGCAAGAAAGTAAATGTCACTGCATGTTCTCAGTCGACTTTATACGTGCTCTTACGTCACAAACTTTCGAGTTGGCGTTGGCTGCACAGTACACTAAGAAGACAAGGAGAACGAAAGAGAAGGGCAAAGGGAGGGAGGAAAGAGAAAGAAAATAAGGATAAGGAAGGAGAGAAAAGGGCAAGGAAAAATGAAGGGGGAAAAGGACAAGAAAAAATGAAAAGGGGGAAAAAGAAAGGAAAGGAGAGGAAAGGGCGTGAAAAAAAAGAAAGGGGAGAGAAAAAGAGAGTAAAGGAGAGAAAAGGACAAAGAAAAGGGAAAGAGGGGAAAGGACAAGGAAAAAAGAAAGGGAAGTAGGAAAAGGAAAAGGAAAAAAGGGAAGGCGAGAAAAGGACAGGGGAAAAAGGAAGTGGAAAAGAGAAAAGGAAGGAGAGAAAAGGGCAAAGGAAGAAGAGGAAAGGGCAAGGAAAGAAGAGAAAATGGTAGGGGAAGAAAAGAAAGGGTAACGTTAAAAGAAAGGGAAGAAGAGAAAAGGGCAAGGGAGGAAGAAAGGGAAGAACAGAAAAGGGCAAGGGAGAAAGAAAGGGAAGAAGAGAGAAGGGCAAGGGAAGAAGAGAAAGGGTAATGTTAAAAGAAGAGAAAAGGACAAGGGAAGAAGAGGAAAGAGCAAGGGAGAAAGAAAGCGAAGAAGAGAGAAGGGCAAGGGAAGAAGAGTAAGGGTAACGTTAAAAGATAGGGAAGAAGAGAAAAGAGCAAGGGAAGGAGAGGAAAGGACAAGGGAAGAAAAGGAAAGGGCAAGGGAAAAAGAGAGAAAGGATAACGTTAAAAGAAAGGGAAGAAGAGAAAAGGGCAAGTTAAAAAGAAAGGGAAGGAGAGAAAAGGGCAAAAAAATAAGAAAGAAGAGAAAAGCGCAAGAGAAAAAAACGCAAGGAGAGGGGAAAAGAGCAAAGGAAAATAAAGGACAGCAGAGAAAAAGGCAAGGAAATAGAAATGAAAGGAGGAGAATGAAATGGGATGCAATGGAAGAAGGGAGGAAGAACGGAAAGGAAGAAGGAAATTTGTGTGTGGGGAGGAGGAGAAAGAAAGAAAAGACAGGAAAATAAGTTAAGGACTTTATTGTTATCCTAATGATACCTAATCCTTATTGAAAATACATTACAAGCGGAAGCGCTAATAGACACCTCGTTGTAATGAACTTTCAGGATCTGACTCTAATTCTGTTCACTCTGTTACAGATATTTTAAACTAAACAAACGCTATATATTCGCTTGTCATGTACTGTAGAGATGCTGTACAACGAACGCAGATGGGAAATAAAAATAAATCCCCTCTTTACTGTCGGGAGTCGAAGCAGATGTTATGTTTTTATCCTCGGAAGCGCTGTGTTTCAAAACACAACGAAGATAAATTCTCATACATCCGCAGCATAATAAAGCATTCTTTGTGGCTGCTGTGGTAAGTTCATAAATATTTCGAAAAGAAAACATTGTTACGTCAAAAATGAAAATAACGTTGTTAACGAGCATTACGAAGACACGATTAACTAGAAAGTAAACATACAGTTTCTGGTGCGAGATTGTTTTGTTTTTGCGCCGTGTCGTCGATGCAGTCATTCAACGCTTCAGATCTACTCATCGGCTCTAAACTCAGTGAAGGTAGGAAAAAGAAAACCTATCTGTTGAATCCGTTACCGAGAGATCTGTATAACAGCTCTAGGTTTCCAACGCGTAGGTTCCCCCTTCGGTTCTCCTTTGCCTGCTTTCACTGATAGAATCGATACGTGGCTCCGAAGCGTTGAATGGCTCTGCATCGACGATACGGTGCAAAAAAAAAATGAACACCACATAGCTAAATAGTTCGAATTTTCATCTTAGTGCAGGGTGAACACATTACTTCTTTACCACGAAACGGCAGCTTGACTCTCGGGCCATTGCGCTTCCGTGAACCGTTTACGGAGAGAGCGTTTTATCGGTAGTTCGACAGTCCTCACACTATTAATATAAAAAAATATTAATTATAAACATTAACAATTTTATTTACTAACCGAAATGAAACAAAAAAGATGCTGAAACTCTCTTTTTATTCCAAACATTTGTGTGTATTTATATAACTATGGAAATGAAATCATGCCTCGTCTGAAAATGTGCCCAGTGGCAAAAGAAATGCGAGTCACTTTGTCTGATCTGGAATGTCTTAGTGTAGCAATGTCCAATAAGATTTCAGAAATGTGGTATGTTGCAACAATATCCTTTGCGAAAAGAATCAGTATATTGCAATGGTGCTGTCTTCGTATGTTTTTAAATATTAATAAAGTGAAATGAAATTAATGTGGCTTTTTATGCTCACCGACTGTAGAAGAAAATTGTCAATTTCCTCGCCAAGCGCTACACTTTAAATCCAGTTACAAAATCTAAGGCTGATTACAGCATCACCGCGATCGTAGTTCTTACGCCACTGTAAGTAAATATGTAAGATTTTAACTTGTACAGTGTTGGAACACTTCCCACAGAACTGTAAGCCATAGGTATCCGCTGCTAGCGAAGCGCTTTTCTTGAGGATTTTCAAAATCAAAGTGTCTATTGTTGTGTTGTTTAGTCAATTGTTCGAAGACAGGTTTGAACCTCATAAGTAACAACAATAAGGCAGCACTCATGAGGCAACTAAGCCAGGATGTAATGGAGTAGGGTGACCAATTCCCTTCCCCCTCCATTGATACATCGCTGACTAGTAACATTATTATAATCACACTTTAGATGTATACAAACATTAATTATTCTGTTTCTCACATATCGTCAATAGATGTACACCATTTGACATGGAAAATGGTCGCTCTCCCGTACCGTGAATTTGTGTGTGTCGTTCGGGTTAACGCGAGATTCACACGTGGAAATATTAAACATCGTGGTCTTAGAATGAAGTCAAGTCGCAGAAGTGACGTATTTCTATGTCACGAAACGATGTATTTCCTACGAAGTCTTTATGGCTTAGCGATAAAGAACGGACTTCGAATCTCTCTATGTAAAAATGCACGCGTGTAAAAAGCGCACACGATGATTCCCAAGCTATTCCGAGGTGGGACTTAGTCTATGAACAGCGACCAATTTCCGTGTCAAAGGGTGTACATATCAGCCAGAACCTCAAGCAGAGGTAAGTATCTATTCTTGAACTTCATTATTTTATATTGTCAGATATGTCTTGTTAATGTTAGGCCTATACATTTTTTCTTTCTTCTAAACTCAGATTTTCCCGAATTACACGCAAAATTTTGAACATTTCCTCCCCCCCCCCTTCTTTTAAAATCGATAACTCAGTTTCCCCGAAGACTGGAAATTTCCTTCGACTTAACATCATTGAATAGGTTCTAATCTCAGACGTAAAAGAAGATGGCAATGTTTACTCACCGATAACGTGCTTTCTGTAACCGAGCGTGGGAGCGTAATGGCCCGAGAGTCAAGTTGCCGCTTTTTGGTAAGAAAATAACTTATTTTTCCGGTACTCGTAAACTTCTGTGGCTATGTCATGGGTTCCCTCTTAAATGTCGTCAACTGAATTCGAACTTCTCTATTTGTAGGCGGAAAAGCTACACATTCAAGCACAACGGAGAACGGAAACTTTACAGTCTTTAATTTGCAATATAAGTTATGAGGGCAGATGTCTATGATTATCTCGTGAAGCTTCGTTCCGCATAAACACAGGGAAAGTTGACTTAATGAGCACAGGTGTGGTGAGCTTGCAGGTACAGTAGTTATTGAATAGCTGTGAGTAGTAGGTGGAGCCCACACTATTGTGATATGGACCACCTGCCAGATTTTGTTCACGCTTGGACGCCGATCTTGAAGAAGCTGTAATTCTTAGTTGCGTGGTGAGATGTCTAAGCATGAGAGTACATTCGCTTCAGATTCTCCTAGTTCTTAAGCGGATACGTCACATCGCACTCGCAGCTAAATTGCCTGTGCGAACATCTGTTGCTACTTAAGTCTGATTGTGAAACATTGGCCCCAGGGTAGAAATGGTATCCTTGATTTGTTCTGAGGTCGGTCACCATGGTAACAATTCTGATAAAAATATCCTCTTTTGTTTAACCTTCAGAGTAGTAACACAGTCTAGTATATACAGTCACGAAGCTCAATACGTAGTAAATATGCATCCATAGATAGTTACTAACCACTAGAATCGCTACTATCGCTTCATTACAGACAATGCGAAATAGTACTTACCTGTACAGTTTATTGTTCCTAGTACCCTCATAAACTCAAGCTTCGTGACTGTATATACTAGATTGTGGTAGTAAGTAGATAATTGACTTTACATACAAGTAGATTGGAAATATGTGTATGTGTTCTAATGCCTACTCCACTTTCCGTGATTTGGGTTCCGCATACTGCGGATAGATGGCAGGACTGTGACCCAGTTTTCAAGTTGCACACCACTTCGGCGGTCCACGTTATGCATGATGTGTATCTGTGAAGAGTTATGTCGTGTACTAGGGTGAGTGTATGTGTAAGTGTTCGTGTAAGTGTAGTGTAGGGAATGGATGAGGATGATGATGAAAGTGAGGAAGGGAGAAGAAGAAACCCGGTGTCGTCACGTAGCTTACTCCTGTCGAATAGCACTAAGGGGCCCGCCAGGCTTAATGTCTCCATCTCATAGACGAATCATTATCAACAGTGACATATGCTTCTCTTCATATGCACTGCGGAGAGATTTGGGATTTAACCCAGGCATGTTGGTGCACAATTTAGATTGGAAATATACCAATATGTAAATAAAAAAATCGAGTTTCTCGAAGTTTTCACATAATCTTACTTTATTATACAGGGTGTTCAAAATAAAACTAGCCCGGAAAAAAAAATATATATAGTTATAAGACTGTTTAAGACTAACCTTCGATAATGAATATCACAGAAGATGCATCGAAATTACGGTTTCTGCATTGTCAAGGTCATTTCCGCATCAGTATTATACATATAAATTCATATATTTTCCGCGGGTCAGTTATTTTGCCCACCCCGTACTTATGGTACGATCTCAAAATTAAGACCTTTAACTTTATAAATCCTACGATTCCTGTGTGTATAAAAATACACTTAAAAGTGATACAGGTATAAAATACATGTACTGTGGTACATTGAGACTCTTTCCATTTAATTTTAAATCTTTAAGACCTTAATTGGTTCATCCATGTGTAACAAATGTGTTTAAAAGGGATAGTAAATCCTTGGACAAGTTCGTTATTCTCTGTACTCCGCCCAGGGGCGATATTTCAGTTTTCGTTTGGGGGGAGACAAGATTTTTTAGGGAAGCCCTTATAGTGTATGTCGCATGGAGTACTCTCTGTGCCTATTTCCTCAGAAATGAACTATTTCCCATGCCGTAACCTAACCACTAACACAGATAAGCTTAAACTTTTGTTATAGTGAGGTTCACGTAAAAGTAGTTCCTAAAAGGCTAATTTGGCCGTCTCCTTAGTGTTGCCATCTAATACCAGATATCACCACGTGTATATTTCATATCAAATAGGTCTGTAAGTTACATTTTATTTAATTACACTTACCTGAATGTAGTGTTGAATTGAAGTCATAATGCAACACAACTGAATTATGTATTGATATTAGTATTAATACTGCTTTTATTACAAATGATGAAAACTAAGTCTAATTGGATAAAAGAATTAGAAACTAATGTAAACAGTTTAGGAGTAAATTGGTTATGGTAAGTAATTGGTGAAATTAATATAAATTTGACAGACAATGGAGAGGAGCAACGTGATAGTGATACACGAAATGTTTAGCAAGTTAAATGGTTTAAAATCGTTAATAAATTACAAAGCAGTGAAAATCAAATGGGGGCAGGAAGAATACAAAAGTTAACAACACGGCAGAAAGGATGAGACTAGCGTGTTGGAGACTGGGAATTTGGAGGTTAAAAATTGAAGAGGAGATGTAGGAAAAGATATATGTCCTTTATGTCATCAAAAAGAAGACGCGTTACACATTCTGCTATCTTGCCCAGAAAATGAAAGAACAAAAAAAAAATTTATTCAGGAAGCATAAAGGTACGGTCACACGTCGCTACTTTTGCAGCGCAACTTTTGTACTGCAGCTGCAAAAGTTGCATGTCGTGTTCACACGTAAGCCAAAAGTAGCGCGCTCCACGCTACTTTTCGTGCTGCGCAACCCGAGTGCAGCAAAAGTTGCAACTGGAGGTTGCGAGTCTGTTCACACACAAGGCGCTACTTTTGCAGCCGCAGTCATGCTGCAGGTTTCCATCTCCGTGTTGACTTCTCAATATACATTTTGTGGTTATGTTCGCATTATTAATAAACTCATGCGAAAACTTATTTATCTATTATTTGCTTCTCTGTCCTAACTAGTATTCAGAAATTGGCATTATTTTTACTATAAAGCTCTTAAAAACGCCTATATACTTAAATGATAACCAACAGCATATTCACGTAATCAATGTTGGCAACCCACCTGTTTGAAACTATGCTACAGAAAATTTAAGAAGTGAATTATATCGACAGCAAATATGCTCAGACTGTGTTGTGCATTTAATAACTGTTACAAATAATTTATTTTCATCACATCTAACATTAAAATACATTCAAACAATAAAAGTATCATTGGCACATTTGGGTGGCAACACTGGTCGCAACCGCAGCAAAAGTTTCAACTAAACCGATATCAAAACTGTTGCGGCTGCAACCCTGAGAACCCTGTTCACACGTCGCTACTAAGCTGCGCGCAGCATGGAAAAGTAGCGAGCAGCAGGTTCGGCAGCCGCTACTTTTCGGGTTGCACCGTTGTTCACACGTCGCAGTACGAGAGTTGCGCAGTTTTTTGTACTGCAGCTCTGCAAAAGTAGCGACGTGTGACCGTACCTTTACTAAAACTAAATGTAGAAATAGCATATAGGAAACAGTGTTGCCACTGGCCGAAAATAAAATGTACCAGATTTCCCTGAAAATTATACCAGAATGTACAGTTTTTTTCTGTATTGTACCAAATTTGTACCAGCTCAAAACCCAATTTTCTCGTGAAGACGTACAGATTACAAATATAGAAAAAAATAGAATGAACACATTTATACAGGCAAGGAAGACTACGACAATAAGAAATAAATGTTTTTTTAACAAAGAAAATCACAAATATATATAAAAAAAAAAACAAATAGTGACTATCTATCGTGAAAAATTTAATACAATATACAGAATTACAAAAAATGACACCATAATAACCAATTATTGGGCTTTGGGCAGATTGTTTTTTTTTTTTTTTTTCAATTATTTTGTTATACAGCCTTGGACCAATTTACGTACCAGTAATGCTTGTGAAACACTTTTGTTCGGGACTGTTTAACCCTCTTCCAAACACTCGAGTGTTTCTGTTTTCTCATTCTTCTCAGCGTTCCACGGTCTCGTCCGTTAGGGCTATAAAGCAGAGCACCGTTAATTCCGGCAATGTGTTAGAGCCAATAAAATTGCACTTAATGTTCTTGTAGGTATATATATTTACCATGTGTTTAACTTTTAATTTTGCTCGGTTTATAGTGGACCATTCCAAAATTAGGTCAAAACACTCCTTGGGAAGCTAGGTTTTATGAGAAAAGACTAGGTACAAAAATAACTGTCAATATTAGTGGGTGGAGCACAAAAAATCTTCCAAAAATACCTCAAGTTCTTAATTTAAGAGTCCATTTGTTCTGCTGTTAGGACAGGACACTGATTTCTGTTAGCCTTCATCCTTCCTCCATCACTTCGGTCTATAACTAAATGCATACGTCATTCATTATTAATTAGTGGCAACATTTGAAATAACAACTAAGAAAACATTTTTGGAACAGTCACATTGTTGCAGTGCTCAGAAGTAATCTCCTCCAACATGAAGAACCCGCCTCCACACCTCAGGGAGACGACGGATGCCATCCACAGCGTCTTGTTGCACTAATCTTCGAACAGATTGCTCTACTGCTGCTATAATTGCCTGTCTGGTTCTAAAGCGAACTCCTCTAAGTGGTAATTCCATTTTCGGGTAAAGATCAAAATCACATGGACTCGTATCTGGAGAGTATGGAGGATGCTCCAGAACTTTCCAGTTCCATCTGCGAAGTAAATTAACCACAGGGTCAGCTATGTGAGAGCGAATACCATCATGTAGCACAATAGGATTAGTATTCAGGAGATTTGGACGTTTACGGCGCACCGCTGGTTGTAAATGGTGTTCCAGAAAGTAACTGTACTATGCACCATTCACATGATTTCCGACAGGAACTGAATGAGTGAGGAGGATTCCGTAAAAATCATAACCAACAACGGTGTTCTTCCAGCAGCGCTCTTACAGCGTTCACTTGCCGATTACGGTCTGCCAACTCCACGTTTTTTATGAACATCTTCCCTCCCGCTGCGAAATGTATGCGCCCACCTAGCACGGTACGATATAGTGAAGTCTCTCTACCACAAGCTTCCAGTAATGCTGTATGGCATTGTCGAGCATTCTTGCCTCTTGCGATCTGAATTTCAATAATCTGTCTTTGTCCGTGCATTTTAGAGCACTACAGATAACAGTCTACAAATTAAACTCACTACAAATCTTTTCATTCCATCTTCGTATGATCTACAGTAGTTAAAAATAATCCAGGGTGAAGGTTTGAAGGTAGTACGGGTTAGCGTCGTGCATTACAGGCGCTGTGTTCGGTTCAAGTTTGTCGAGTATGGCGAAGTTCGATATTCGCCGATGTTCGCTCTACAGGAGAAGGCCTGTCGTGTTTGTTCCAACTTCTTATGAAAACACTGGCTATAATCCTCTCCCACCTCTTCATGTTTTAACCGCTTAAGGATTTTAGCACAGATCATGCTATTAGTTTTTCATATGAAATAAGACGAAGTCGTCAATGTCTCGGTTGTCTTTCATGTTGGAACATTGGAGAACACTAGTACGGGTCTCCAATGCTAATACTATTGTCAATTTATTCCAACTCAACAATGTAACTTTTATTCAAAGCAACAATTACTCTTCACTTTCTACAATTTAATTTCACTCCCGTCAACAATGGGATTTGCTCTCCGCACAACAACACAGCGTTCGTTATTGCACTCCACAAACGACAATGACAATTTACTTGGACTGTTACGAACAACAATGAACTGTTAATCTTAACTAATATTCACAAAGCACTATTTACAACACAGAACTGTCAGTTCTCAGTTCACAGCTCGTTTGTCTTGGCTAGTTCTTCTAGGTCAGTCACTCGCGTTCACAGAATCTCGAACCCCAGACCTTCAGAGACGATCCGCTGAACTTCGAACTCAGGTCCCCCAACTGCGGTCCACTGCACTCGAACTCCGGGCTTCAGGCTCCACAGTTACGGACACAACTCAAGTCGCGTTCTGGTCTCGAAGCTGGCTTCACTGCTACACAAGACTAACTCGCTTACTGTCCAAATGCCTGTAACAACACTGGCTTACTGACGGGCTGACTGACTTTCACTTGCGTCTTCTCTTTTATATAACCAAACCATAGTTACGAGAAAGTTCGCGGTCAGAATGACTAATCTGGATATTTCCACTTCGACGGACTTCTGGACGATTCGGGAGGGTCCGTCCCCCCCTTCACTCCGCACGTAGCAGTTTGCTTCCTCCCCACTCGGCAGGTAGCAGATGCGCGCGCAACCTTCCCTCGCCGCGTCGCTGTAATTCACCCCCCTGTGCCCTCTCAGCATGCAGATGCTCCCCGTACCAGCGTTTCGTCTGCCGCGCGCCCTGTCGGACACGCGTTCGAACCCCGGTGCAGCTGTCACACTATTATACAGGGTGTAAGGTGTATAAGTGCCGTCCTTTTCACAGTCGTCGGGGACGGTCTACAGGATCAAAAATGTCCATACAGCATAGGGTGAAAACTTGATAGTTTTCCCAAAAAAAAAAAAAAATATATATATATATATATATATATATATATATATTTCTTTTCTTATTTTATTTGCGTTATACTGCCTATGTCGTTAGTAAAATTACGAAAACAATTACATCAGTAGCTGTATCTAGCAAAACGTTCATGGTACTTTAAATAAATATTTGTGTGTTCTATTAAGTTTTCGTGAAATTAAATAAAAATACATGCTTAAATTTGTTAATATTCTGGTGTGAGAGACGTGGCAGCGTGTTCAGCAGGCAATACTCTGCACAGACGTAAGTACGAGTCAGCTGAGTTCAAGCTCCCTGTCCATAGTTCTACTGCAGAGCGGATGACAGTTCGTTACAGAGTATTCGATAAACAACTTACAATGTCATGTCGCCCTCGGTAGCGTAGTTGGTATAGCGCTGGCCTTCTATGCTCGAGGTTGCGGGTTCTATCTCGGCCGAGATCGATGGCATTTAAGTGTTTTTAAATGCGACAGGCTCATGTCAGTAGATTTATTGGCATGTAAAAGAACTCCTGCGGCACAAAATTCCGGCACACCGGCGACGCTGATATAACCTCTGCAGTTGCGAGCGTCGTTAAATAAACTATAATTTTTACAATGTCATTTACAGTTTAGGAATGTCATATGTTATTAATTTATGGAGAAAGTCGTCGTAATTCAAGTGAAGCAAGAAGGATGTATCGCCAACGTTTTCCTCAAAGAAGGTTATCTAATCAGCGAACTTTTGTAGTAGTTTCTCAACGATTATTAGAAACTAGGAGTCTGTTCCCCTGTTTCGAAAATCACACAACCAGAAATTTGTTTAAAAATGATACTGCTTTACGGAAGTGGGAGAGAATAAAATGTAGCATTATAAAAAAAGTTCGTGTGATTTTTTGCAGGAAACCATTATTGTTTATTTTTTTAGACGTATAATAATAAAACGGAGCAATATCGTTACATAAAATGTAAATTGACCATAATGTTCTATTAATGTGATTGAAAGTTTGTATTTGCTGCTCAGTATTGTCATGGTCACTCCTGCCTTAGAACAGAGCATCTGTTTTGTACAGGTATGTCTGCACCCTTTTGAACTGTACTGTGTACTTCTAAACTCCCTCCTCCCCGCATGTGCTGTACTGTGTACTTCTAAATCCCCTCCTCCCCGCATGTGCTGTACTGTATACTTCTAAACTCCCTCCTCCCCGCTTGAGCTATACTGTGTACTTCCTAATTTCCTGAACTCTCTCCTCCCTATTCAGCAACGTTGCAAAACGTCTATTATTGTAAACGTTAAAAAATTAGTTAAATATAGCAATTAGAAAAAATTGTAAGGATATTTTTTTCTTCCTTATGACATGAATAATCATCGGTTAAAATAATGGCACTTATACCCCTTACAGCCTGTATATGGGATTTAAGGGCTAAGGGTTCGGGCACTGGGGCTATTGGTTAATAGCTACTTTTCAGAGTATGGAACCTGGCTCTTGACAGGGTTAAGGTAGAATGATCCGCCTCTCGAATTCGTATCACCCAGATCAGCTGTCGAATTAGAGCAATCATCGCTTAATTTCGTCTTTGACTACAATAAAGGTCTTATTTTGGAAGTATTTTTAATAAAATAATTACAGTGTTTAACTTTCAAAAATACTCTTACGAAACATTGATATAATGGACATTTTTCCCTGCGCTCTTCATATACTAGCAATTCAGTTCGCTGAAGTCGCACGAAGACAAGCTAACGTGTAGTCCACTGAGTCACCTGACCTTGCATGCATTTGTTTTTCTTGCTGATAGGGTGAGTTTTTGCATCGGCAGCAGTTACGCATGAGTGGTATCATGTGGAAAGCGTTGAACCGGTTCACTTACGTCAATTGTTCGGTACTTTTTTTCTTTTTAACCCCTCCAAGAATGAATTGTTAATATCTGCGGTTGAAAGAATGCAACGATCAATAGAGAAGACACTAGACAGGTCGATAATCGAGGAAATTCCAGGAGAAGTATGCGGGCAGTGGCGCTGTAGTAGTTTGTGGACGGGCGACCTCTTAGAAAGATAATGTGTTCCTTTTCTGACATATTAGTCTCCACTAACGATAATATACCCCAGATGTCGGAACTGCTGCGAGCTGAATCAGCTGACTACAGTGATGTTAAATATATGGCAATATAATTTAGAAACGATATGTGTCAAAGGAAGAACAAATGTTTGTATGCATCTCAAGTCTGATTAGTGAAATACGTAGCTAATCGGCGATGTATGCGTTTTAGGGGGAAAGGAACTGGCTATCCTACTCCATTATCTCCTGGCCTAGTTGCTTCATAAGTGGCGTCATGTTGTAATGAGGTTCAGATCTCTCTTCGGACAGTTGACTAACAAGCAAACATTCTTATGGGGGCAGATAAAAAGGTTTTCTTTTTCTTCCACCATGTTAGTAATGTCAAAACAAGTGCTTATGCAAATTTTGGTCACTCGAGTGCAATTAAAGGGTTCAGAAACATAGTGGGCCAAGCGCCATTTACTAAAACCGTAGAAAACAAGGGTTAAAATGAAGTTATTACCATAATTCAGTGGAAACATAATGCAAGTAATATAAAGTATACGCATTCAAACTAAATGATATGCCAATCTTCATTAAACTATGGTATTCACTTAACTTTAACCATTGCTTTCTCCGTTTTTAATAAATGGCGCTTGGCCCACTATGGCTCTGAACCCTTCAATTATGAGGATCGTAAAAAAATATTTCCGAGACCGTTTACAGAAGAAACAATTTCATGGAAAGATTAATTGGAACAGATAAAGCTATTGTTGAGTTATTTTTCAACATACTCCCCACCAGAATTAAGAAATTTGTCATACCATGGGATCAGTTTTGTAGCCCTGTGTCGTAGAAGTCTGCCGCCTGGGATCGGAATCAGTGTATGACAACAGTCTGCACCTCTCTGTTGATTCCAAATGTCTCAATTCCAGTGGGGAATATGTTGAAAAATAACTCAACAATAGCTTTATCTATTCCAATAAATCTTTCCATGAAATTGTGTTTTCTTTCTTAAAGGTCTCCAGAGAAACTAATTTTTACTGCCCTCGTAATTGCGTTCGAGTGGCCAAAATTTGTACAAGCACTTGTTTTGACATTATTAACATGGTGAAAGAAAAAAATAACTTTATCTGCCCCAGTGAGAATGTTTGCTTGTAAGCAACAATACAGAACCAGAACCGCAGTGGTTATCTTAAGACCTGTATGTCTAACCTATGATAAATTGCACCTGAAAATTAAAACACTTAAATAGTAAAGTTTTTAAAACTAGAGTATACACATGGCTAGTAAAGCATCTTTTTTATTCAATTGATGAATATTTAAATTTTAATTCTTATAATACAGCATATTCGGCTAATTTCGTGATACTAAAGTTTTGGAGCAAAAATAAGGTTTAATTTTATAAAAGGACTTTTTTTTTAACTCTCAGGGTACAGGGAGTTTAGATGTAGCATTTTACCTGAAATCAATGTATACAATAATTACAAACAGGCAATATAAATAAACAAAAAAAGTCAACAGTCTAGAAGAGTTGGTATAATTTCATGATAGTAAAAGGGTATTTTCGTAATAGTTCTAAAATTAAAAATATTTAGTCATATTCAGTCAGAATTTAAATTCTTCAGGCAGATTCATACCTACAACCCAAACAATTAAAGTTTTTTTCGGTATTTTGAAAGGCCTTGAGATGTTTCATGAAATCACTGATCACAACTGGCACACTGAATCTATCTTTCACCATGCTTCTCGTATTCGAAATGCCCTGAGCATGAATCACACAAATCATTAAGCTTATCATTTGACTTTTCTTTAAGCACAGATCATCTTTGATTGGCTCCTGAAGATTATGCTGTTTCGTCGTCTACCTCTTTTAACTCAATTGAGAGGCTCGAAATGTCATTCTCCTTGACTGCTGCTCTTTAGTCCCTTCCTGGTCCTCGTCGAACTTGGCAAGAAGAAGACGAGGTTTTTCTGCGACAATTTTCCTTTACGCAGTACTCAGTTGGGGCGTATGGGTTTAAGACACAATCAGTTGCCTCTTTCATTAATTTATAATATTGTATTTCTTTCCATATTTTTCCCTGCGACATGCACAACACATCAGAGATGCTATGAATACACACAAATATTTTAAGTTTCATGCATTTGATATCTCTTTCACCAGACAGTGCTGTTATAGCATAGAAGAAATTTAAAGAGAAAAGATTGCCTCGTGGAATAAGAAAAACGCTAAGAAAATTACCTCCCAAGATAATATTCAGTGCTTTGATAAGCATATATTTTTCACCAAGAAGTATACAATGTCAGTACTTAGCCATTGAAAACAATTTGACCTACAAAACACAGCAAAAAACTCATTTAACGACGGAAACCAGATGGTGTATTTACTGATAATTACAAAGCTATAGATCTCACAACTCCTCAAGTAGTTTCCAAAAAAATAAGCTCACATTCCTGGAAGAGCGCAGTGAACAAAATTTATGTTATAGTACATCTTCTTTCATCTATACAATACTATAAGAATTACATTTGGCACTGGTATAATTTCGTGGTAAATTTAAAAAAAAAACTTTTACGAAATTACTACTATTTATCCTTCGAAGAGGTGGAAAAATTCAAATATCTTGGTGCAACAGTAACAAATATAAATGACAGGTGGAAATTAGACGCAGAATAAATATGGGAAATGCGTGTTTTTATTCGATTGAGAAGTTTTTGTCATCTAATCTGCTGTCAAAAAATTTGAAAAGTAGAATTTATAAAACAGTTAGGCCTATATTACCGGTTGTTCTGTATGATTGCGAATCTTGGACTCTCACTTTGAGAAAGGAACAGATTAAGGGTGTTTGAGAATAAGGTTCTTAGGAAAATATTTGGGGCTAAGAAATTAGACGTATCACGAAATTAGCCGAGTTTGCCCTACTGCTTTTTTATATTGATCTTGTCAATTACCTGTATAGTGCCTAAAGTAAAGACAAATAAGTGCTACTACTACTACTACTACTACTACTACTACTACTACTACTACTACTGGCACTACTTCCACCACCACTAATACTACTTTCACCACCATTACTACTACTGCCACTACTTCCCCACTACTACTACTACTTCCACTACTGTCACTACTACTACTACTACTACTACTACTACTACTACTACTACTACTACTACTACTACTAATACTAATACTAATACTAATACTAAGTATAGAGGTTACGTGTCAAAATTATTTTCTTATCTCTGAGTTACAGCTATGTTTTCTTCTGGTGCTACAGTGATCCTTAGGTATGTATTTAGTCGATGATAATGAGGTAAGAAAACTGAATTATTGTTAGATGCGTAAAATACATGAGAAGGTGTGTGTCGTTTTCGTCGCATAAGACTCAGTGTCAAATGAAATGTAATAGACGTATGTATCCAGAATATTTGTTTGAGAGAAACTAAATAAATAACCTAATAGGACTACAAATCAAATCGTAGAATTTGAAGATTGATTTTTTACCGGTAGCTGTTATTAGACCTTGTACAGATGTTAATAGCTGCAGTAGTTGTGCTCGGCTACTTGAATTATGAATCTGTCCACAACTATAATGGAAAGACTGGCAGCTGATTGCGGGCAGGAAGTTTATTTGGAAAGGCAACAGCGCGCCATAAGTATGTTAACTAGCAAACATTAAGAAAGACGTGATCTCTTGAGTTCTTGACACCTTACCATTTCGCGTCGGCACTGAAATTTAAACAGCCACGAGTCATCACTGCTTCTGAGAAAGAATGCAGGTGACAAGTGCATAGTACATTTTTACACTATTATCAATTAATGTATTAGGAACGATCATAAGTTCATAATTTATTGATAAATTTAGTTCTCATTACCTCCCAGTCAGTTGCTAGAGTAATCTTACTGGTTAAGGCTGGTTCACAATAAACCGGGAACGAGAATCAGAACGAGACTTCGAAACGGAGAACGTGAAAGTGAAGATTTTGATTCACAATAAACCGAGAACGGAAACATATCGATATTATGTCAATAACGATATGTAAAGTCGATATTACGCATTCTGATGTTATATGTGTATAATTGGCTTATGACGTTCTCTCATGAGAACAAACTAGCCAACATGAAACAGGTTAACCAACTTCAGAATTTATGACACAGAATATTTAAGAATTCAATTCACGTGGTAATCTGGTCACACGTATACATGTAGCATACATTGAAATTGATTCTACTGAATTTCCGAGTTAGTTAGAAACGATGCATGAAGGAGAAATTATAGCCTCCGTGCTACAAAATACACGACGATCAAATAGCTTTATCGTGGCAACAGAATTAATCTAGTAGGCTGTGATCGGAAACGAGAACGGCAAAGTTGAAACTTGAGCAACCTCACGTTTCCGTTTCCGGGCTCCGTCAGGCTTCTCGTTAATTGTGTATGCTAACATTTAAATACATACATTTTAACAATTTTTCCGTTCTCGTTCTCGTTTCCGATTTATTATGAACAAGCCTTTATTTTCATTTCGCTATGGATGTACGTATTCAAACATTTCTTTTTAGTAAACTGTTTAATACGCAAATTCTCAGACAGCGCCAGCGGAAAGTAAGTGAAGGAATGTAGAACCATCTACGGAGCTAAAATATTCAACCACCCTCGAGTCTAGTCGATGCAACGGTCTGCCTTATTGATGTTTTCGTTGTCTGCCCTGACCTTGTCTGTGTAGTCTTCCTACTCGATAATTCATCACAAGCTAGAAGTCTTTCAGGATTGGGCCTTTTGGGCTGCTCTACAATTTAAATGGAGCTGGTAAGTGCCCACTGAAAAGAGGATTTATCTGTAATTTAGACAGCTGATGACTTCCCACTATAAATATTATTCGCTCCTTTGCATACTTAAGTATTATAGGCCTACCTCGTCTCAGATTGAAAACTGAATTAAACTCTTATGCGTAATTTATTATGTCACCGAAGTATGTAACAGTCTTGTCGCTTTGCACCCCGAATTTGTTACGTGCGTGTAGCATAGGCCTATGTGTAGGATGTTAATATAGAGCGTTCGCCAGAAAACAGGTTTCGCTCAGGTAAATTCTGTCAGCCTTTCACTCTTATGCATTGAACGCAGCTGCCGAGGAAACAGTGTGTACATTTTTCCTGGATCGATCGTATGAATTTTTGTTTTGCGTAGTACAAACAGATAACACACGCCAAGGTTACAGCATTAGTATACAGCTGATTTCATTCAGTACAATTCATTGTGATAAATTAGTAAATATTTATACTAGTCTACACATGCACCATTAGTCTGTGGTTCCCAAAATGTGAGTCGGGGGGGGGGTCGTGTAAAAAGCTGAAGGGATCGCGAGTTGATTTACAAAATAAAATAAAAAAACCGCCTTATTAGCGTGCACTTATTTTGTATTTAGAAACATAATTAACGTTGAACATAAAACTAAATATGTGTGTGTGTGTGTGTGTAAATAGTTATAAAGTAAAAGATAATCAATGCGATAAATGTGCCTCTTTTCCAGAAAGTAGTTTTTCATATCTGAACTCTGTATTCGATACACACACACAATGTTATTTTCAAGGAGATATCTCGCTTTTGTTTTCTTGGGAGTTATATACGAGAAACTTTTTTTTTTTTTTTGCATAAATATGAGGTTTAAAATGCTATCAAAAATGTAAGAGCTTCTTTTACAAGCTTGAGATATTCTAACATCCTAAAACTGGTCTACGCTCTTCGAAAAAAGTAGGCTCTAGTTTAAACATTCCAGCAGCAAGTACATATTTCAATGAGTTTCCATTATTTTTCTCCCCGGATAGTTGAACGCAACTGTCTAAAAACTGATTCGCTATCCATTTGTGATTGCCGTAATTTTTTTTAGTTTCTTACAGAAAATATTTAAAAGCTGTTGTTGTTTAAAATTGTGCGAACCTAATTGCATGTCCGCAAAAACAAACTCGGTATTTGTCGTATCATAAGATACGTAGCTAAATTTTCCACGAGTTCTTTAATACACTGGAATGAATCAAATTCCTTCATGTCAAGTTATGTCGACCAGATATCAAGTTTCCTTATAAATCCGTTGATTTTATCTTTGGTTGCTATTATGTTAACGTCTTGGCCTTACGAACTGCTATTCAGAGTGTTTAAGTGATCTAAAAATTTATCAGCAAGGAAGATCAGTCCGAGAAGCGAAAGAGAATAATTATATTATTGCAGAATAGGTTTGTATGTTCCGATTTCTCCTCTTGCAGGTACTCGTGCATTAGAAGTTGGGTGGTATCTACTGGTTTTGAGTAAAATTATCGTATTTTTTAGATTTTACATAATTTGTATTTTTCGAATGGTTTGTGTCGGTACGGTAGTGGTGGGGGTCGCAAACAAAAGTCTCGACCAAAGGTGGGTCGCTCCTCCAAAAAGTTTGGGAATCGCTGAGATACAGAATGGACTTACGACTCCGATGTCACGGATTTTAATCCCGATTAATTCAATAGGAATTTGTGGTGGACAAGGGCGATATTTGGGATGGGTTCAATAATTTCACAATGGTGATTATGGTGATGGTAATATAACATAACCAATGAACAAGCAGACACCTTCGCTATGAGGGGTGTCCTTACAAAGCAGCCCCCACTGCGACCAATGTCTTACCTTTCGGTGAAGCATTACATTAAAAATGTTCTTCAAACTAAATTCTTTCAAGAACTAAATAATGTATCATCTCAACACCACTGGGAAAACAAAATATTAAACACTCCTGATGGTCCTAGAAGATCAGCAGTAGTCATATTCCGCCTTTCTACCGGACATGATACACTGGGCAAACACGTAAATCGCATTGGGATAATGCAATCCCCAAACTACACGCTCTGCAATATTAATGAAGAGATGGACAGTCATCACCTGGGAAAGTGTCCAGCCCTTCATTCCTCCTCCGAAATTGACCGTTACTGGGGAGGCAGGATGAAGATGTCTTATTTCAGTTAGCTCAATTTTCCTATTATTGCTTTTTGTTGTTGTTTGTTTGTAGTCAATGACTCCATTGGTCATGTACTAGCCATTTGCAAAATAAAGAAATATAACATAACCATATCATAAGAATTATGTAAACTTATGTGACACTACTGCACCACGGCAACGTTCATGGCAGTAAAGTGGTGTTCAGTTTCGACGGCTTACTTCTACAGGGAGATGACGTTTGACTCGGCGTTAAAAGTTAAAATATCCGTTCTTGGGAAAAGAAAATAATGTTCTCATGTTGCATATAGTAGGCATTTCAAATGTTACCAGACACTACTTGTGATTTAACACATATAAAGGGATATAATTTCTCCTTTGGCACATAGTAGACGCTTTGTAATGTTAAGAACATATTTTGATATTGTAGATTCTTCGTATGTTACTAGACGCTGGAAAAGAAAACAAAAAGGAAAAATCAAAAATAATTTTACAATTCATCTTTTGATATATTGAGTTGATACAAAAGTTCATAGCGCCTTTTCACTGTGACAAAAGTTTTTATTTGAGATAAATAGAGACAGAAATTAATCGGTAATATATTCTCCTACATTATCTGTGACTATCTAACGTTGGGGTAGTTTTTCGATTCCGCGTCTAAAGAAATCTGCTGGTTTTTAGTTAAAGAAGTCGTCAAGCTAAATTTGTAAAGCAGATCGGGAGAATGTTAGGTATGTGGCATCACCTCCCAACTATGCTCCTGGATAGCTGCTTTTGTCATGTTAGCGGAGTGCGGACGTGCATTATCGTGTTGCAGCAACCTTTCCGGTCGTTTTTCTTCCATTGCGGCCGCAAGGCGTCTGAGTTGTTGGCAATAAATCTCAGCAGTTATGGTTACATCCCTAGGAAGCAATTCGTAGTATAGGACGTCTTGTTTAGCCCACCAGACGAATAAAATTGTCTTCTGTGGATGAACACTAACTTCCGTACGGGCTGTTGTGTGTTGAAACGACAGAACCATTTTCTTGCAGTGCTTTCTCCGATGGGATTTTCCTCATACACGGCACAATGCCTTTGCTCTTCTATTAAATTCAAACAGAAGAATATGTCGGAAATACATATATATATATATATATATATATATATATATATATATATATATATATATATATAGTCCACACCTGTGGAGTAACGGTCAGCGCGTCTGGTCGCGAAACCAGGTGGCCCGGGTTCGAATCCCGGTCGGGGCAAGTTACCTGGTTGAGGTTTTTTCTGGGGTTTTCCCTCAACCCAATACGAGCAAATTCTGGATAACTTTCGGTGCTGGACCCGGACTCATTTCACCGGCATTATCACCTTCATTTCATTCAGACAATAAATAACCTAGATGTTGATAAAGCGTCGTAAAATAACCCAAATATTTTTCCACTTGACATTCTATCTTATCTTCTTTAGCTCACAAATCCTCAAAATTCAAGGCGTATTTACAAGCACAACACTGACGAATGACAAATGGCAAACTATAAATAATAATTTCCTTAACAACCATTGATGCGATGAATAAAAACGCTACGACCTTATACAACAACCTAATAGTAGGCTCTTCTTATGTTATCCGGCATTGGAGCTAAATGCAGATAAAATATATAATTGAAGAGTCCACTGCAAAAATGATGGATGTCACTTTCTTGTCGAAAATGAACCAAGACTGTCAATGCATAGCTTAAGACATATAGAATTTTCATAGAGAGTTATATGGCATTAACACTGATGGTCATTGTCTAGTAATGTTCGGAAAATCACAGTTAAGCTTTGAGCGCTAAGCATTTAAAACTTTCAATTGCTTCTCCTGCAAAAGTATTCCAAATGACATCGATCATTCTTGCAGTGGACTTTTCAAATATAAATCTTCACAGTCCATAGTAGTTTGGATATGTCTTTGAATGCAGACCTTGACTGTTACATCCTACGTTGTCATTTGCATGCACTCTCCGTCTCTTCATCCGTGGGTGGTAAAACTGAAGCAAGCTGTCTGCTTTCTCTTCACAATTACTTGGTCATGGACCAGCTGTTGCAGCATAATATTATCAGCGATGCTGCGTTTAAATTGTTCCATATACATGCATCGTACAACTTACAGCTCGAAACATAGTGAGATCGCCAATATCGTCACGTTGTATGCGAATTATGTCACCATCCTTGAGGCACATTCTTCGGAACCAATTAACTGGCTTCAGAGAAATTCTGTAAGCAAGTTAAACGCCTACGAACCTGGTTTACGCAAGTATTCAGTAACTTTGACAATGATTGGTCGTTAGTTCCAATAGATATCCGATAGCTTTCATGCGACGCATTTATAGTTTCCTCTGCTCTTCCTCTATGTGGTGAATAAGCCCGGGATTCTTTTGCATTTCACGTTTTGGTGAATAAAATATGAAAATTGTAAAGATTTTCTTTCGCGCAGCAACATGGAGCCGTCATGTCTTCCTATGTTTCACAGAACGGCGCGGCGCCACGTGGACGGTGATGTTTGTGGATAAATTTAGCGTTCCAAATCGCAATGTAAAGTTGTGAACATCAAAATACACTTAATACACAGCAACAGTGCAGAATTTTTGTCATTATTTACAATTTGCATTATCGGTATTTAAAATTTTGTGTATTATTATTATTATTATTATTATTATTATTATTATTATCGCTGAATTTTTATATGGGGATGTTAAACTAGTTCCGGAAAGAATGCTCGCGACAACATCGTCACGCTCCTTCTGTGAAAAACATTGTGAAATTTTCACTAACCTCGCGAGAATCACTAAGCGACATTTTGCTAAAAGAATTGTTTGAGCTTTGCTGTCTCTTAGGCATATCAAAGAACTCGGAACGATAATGTGAAGTTTATATTAAAAATATGAACTGTCAAATGCACAAAATGTTAAACGAACGTCTCGCAATAAAGTCACAACTCAAACTATTGAACGAGTGAACACCACTCTTAAAATGAGATTAAAATCAACATTGCACAATATTTAACAACATCTGCAATGCAGAATTGTCGAGACAACCAAAACAACCTGTTCAATATGTTTCACAACAAGTTAAATTTCATATTGTGTCAACTTCATTTTATTACAAGGTCGGTACTAGGCGATAGGTCTCTCTACGATGAAGATAACATTGTTATAATTCGAATGTGTCACAGCACCAAGCACAGGAATTATATCCATGCAGATTGTATTAACTCTGACAGTGAAAAATTAGAGAAGGAGAAGCGATTATGGATTAAAAAAATACTCAAATCAAAATGTCATTTTTTCAAAAAGCTCAAGGAGAGGTTCAAACCCGGTAACTCTCCCCCCTTGCGTATGTCCCTCCACTGCAAATACATTAGGTTAGCTTTGTTTAGGGTAGGTGGGATAGGGTAAAATAGGTAACAGGAGGTAGATCATAAGCCTCCACGTATGTATGTCATTCTGAGATTTTCCTCTGTGAAACTTGTTCTCTGTCGCTGAAAACTTTCTGGTGAAAATCTTCTGTTTCAAAGACGTTACCGGTACTCACAAACACACACACACACACAAATGATGATAGTAGGCTTGCCAATATTACTATGTATTTTACTATAATTTAGGGTTACCATCCATCCGGCAAAGGAGGACATGCCCTCTTTTTTAATAATTTTATCCTGTCCGGAAGGCATTAAAGAAAAATTTAAATGTTCGCCATTTCGCATTTAAACTAGAATTAATATGAATATTGCATAATGTGCGATATTATGCATAAAATATCTAAACAAATGGTGAAAACCTATGAAAGAATTTAACTGCTTTCAATGGTTGAAGCTGGAGCACATAAAAAAACCTATTGACATGCATTGAATTCTTACATTCTAAAAATGTTACTATTCATGATTCTAAGCTATTTTATCAATTTTATTCTGTAGTGTACAAAGATATGCCAATCAAGTTAATTTGGACAAAATTTAAGTTTAGATAAACAATGGTGCAAATTCTTCAATTCCAATATTTCTGCGAGCACTGAAACTTAAGAACGAAATCGCATGCTAACGGAGACAGTCAGAGGTATCATCATAGTGAAATATAATTTCAAGGACATGTCCTGTGAACATTTCCATAGTTATTTGTTACAAGATAGAAGTGTGTCTGTTCAGGCTCTTGTGCACAAAATGGGCTCCACTGATAAGTAGGATACAGATGTAATACTGATCCAGCAACTAGTGAGAAAACTAACTAAGGTGGGCCATTGTTTTTATCTCTAATTTTGTTCATATCAATTTTTAAAAAGTCCTCCTTTTTTCAGCAATGTCCTCTTATTTTAGATTCCATGTCCTCCTATAGAATTTCTTTTCATGGTAACCCTACTATCATTTTTCATCATACAGTGTTCGTGAACGAAGATGTCGTTTCTCTAATATGCATGAGTTTAAAAATAGCAAATGTCAATTAAATTATTAATTTTCTTGCAAAAATAGAGTTGTCCGTCTACATTATTTATAGAAATATCCATGTGAAATAAACCGGCCAACATATGTACGCTGACGTTCAAAGATATCTGACCTCTGATTTTATGATCGTGTAAGCAAAATTTCTAACCACAGGATA